>NC_086229.1:68805933-69033433 GCF_036321145.2 Pelmatolapia mariae
ACACCAACTCATCCACAGTGGATTTAAACCTTACAGCTGTAAATTGTGTAGAAAGTCTTTTACCCAGGCTGGACACTTAAAAACACACCAACTCTCCCATAGTGGAGTTAAAGCGTACAGCTGTGACTTGTGTGGAAAGTCTTTTACCCAGGCTCAAACCTTAAAAACACACCAACTCATCCACAGTGGAGTTAAACCTTACAGCTGTGATTTGTGTGGAAAGTCTTTTACCCAGGCTGGATGCTTAAAAAGACACCAACTCTTCCACAGTGGAGTTAAAGCGTACAGCTGTGATTTGTGTGGAAAGTCTTTTACCGAGGCTGGAGGTTTAAAAACACACCAACTCATCCACAGTGGAGTTAAACCTTACAGCTGTGATTTGTGTGGAAAGTCTTTTACCCAGGCTGGACACTTAAAAAAACACCAACTCATCCACAGTGGATTTAAAGCACACAGCTGTGAGTTGTGTGGTAAAGCTTTTGCTCAAAGGCACGACTTACAGAAGCATCTAGTTACCCACTCTGGAATTAAGGCGTACAGCTGCCACTTTTGTGGAAAAAGTTTCAGCGACAAACAGTACCGAAATAGTCACCTGCGGATTCACACTGGAAATGATGTTTCCTGCTGTGATCAGTGTGGGAAACTGTTTGCAACAGATGCACAGTTAAAAATACACATGTTTAGCCACACTGAGGAGAGACCTTATAAATGTGACCTGTGTGAGAAGACTTTTAAAACTCCACATCACCTGAAAAAACACCAACAGATCCACACCAGAAAGTAACTCTAGAAGTGCAGTTACTGTGAGGTATGTATTGATTTTTTATCTTGTAATTTTAACCTGATTGTTTGGAAAAAGTCTGATCAGTAAACTTATGGAGTTACACTGAATGAACTGTTTGGAAAAATGAAAACTCATTTTCGCCCTGTAAGCTCAGTGTTGTAATGTAAACAGTAAAATGTAATTGGCGTTGGCAGAGATGCTCTTTATTTGGAGGAATTCCCTGATTTACAATGTCTTTGTTTAGAAGTGGAGCAAAGCACATGGATCCATTTCTCAACCCTGTCGTCACTGTGGTGGTGGGAAAGAGTTTCTCTTTGACCTTTGTGGAAGAACCTCCAATCACGAACGGGACTTAAAAGCACATCAACGTAGACACACTGGAGACAAAATGAACTACTGTCAAGAATGTGGGAGAGGCTTCCACACACCAAGTACTATAAAAATACATGATCTCTTCCACAGTGTGGTCAAAAAGCACATCTGTGACTAGTGAGGGTCATCCTTCACCACTGCACGTGAGCTTAAAGAAAAAGCATAAGGGAATCCACACAGAAGAGACACCACACAAGTGCAGACACTGTGACAAAAGCTTCTCACAATCAGGTCATCGTAACAAACATGAACGTACACACATGGAAGTGAACTTCAGCTGTGACCAGTGTGACAAGAGCTTCAGGAATGTCAGTTCATACTCTGAACACAAACGATCCCACACTGTAAATAAACTGTTTCACTGTTACCAATGTGCAAAAACATTCACTTCATTATCTGCTCTGTGCAAACATCAGCCTGATCATGCAGGACTGAAATCACTGGATCACAATGAATCTGAAGAGAGAGAAAGATCCTCTTCTGGTTTCAGGGTCAGACTTAAAAACCTTGAGATCAGGCTCCACAGAGTTCAGATGGAATCTCCTGTAAAGAGTGTCAGCTGATGCCACACTTGGATCTGATGAGGTAGCTCTGATTTCTGGATCTGCAGTGAATAATCCTGAATGTTACATTTAGGAAGCTGCATGTATAGATATGCATATCAAGTTTATGTTTTTTCCTTTGAGGGATTTTAATTCTCTAAAATGTTATCCCTGTTACATTTTAGTCTTTGTTTCCTTAGGACACAGTAGTGTTTAGTAGTTGTACTTGTTACTGTATTATTAAAGTTATAGGAATGTCTTTCTTACCAAACTAATAATGTATCAGAATTGCAGATATGGATATATATTTCAATTTCTTTCATTTGAACTTTCTCAGTGTTTCCAAAATTAGTTAAATTTCAATTCTTCATTCATATTTAATCTTTTGCTGTTGTAAAATCTTCTCTTAAATCATTTTCTCCCAAAACTGCAAATAGTTTCACAGCAGTTGCTCTTAAAACCTCCAAAATGAACTAAATCTGTCCACCATCTTTGAAAATCACCTTCTGTGACTTTATGTCCTGAAAAAATAAACTCAAGCTAAACTGGTTTTGGGCTGTACTTCCATATAATACCAGTTTGTACGAGAAGATGAAGCAGTGAGTCAGTGTAACCTTTATTTAATTGGGCAAAGAACACAGTCTTATTCACAGTGGTAGCAAAGAAATGTTAAAAGTTAAAAACAGCAGCACACATCAGGACCATTTTAAAGATCACAGGCGACTACTTTTACTTAATTCAAATTCTGTTAAACCTCTATTTGTTGCTCCTCCTTTCACTTTAGTGTATTTAGTCCTTGAAGTCCACGTGTTGTTTTTTAATTAATTTTGATCCACATGTTTGCAGCTGTTTTCTTGTTAATTTGAAGTTTGTATTATGAAATCCTGATAATGTTAGGCGTTAGTTATATTTGATGAAGTCTGTGTAGAGTTTATCTTATTAAACAGTTTGGTGTGAAAAATAAAGAAATGGTCTCAGAACAAGTAGTTTGAGCCATGATTTCAGATTCAAACTAATTTAACTGTTTTCAGTGGTACATGTGGAGGTTTATCAGAGGAGGCAACTTGGCTGTTCTCCACTCACACTGAACAAGGATCCTGCAGCTCATTAAAAACTCTAAAATGATCTTCAAGGATAATATGTTTGATTTTTCTTAAAAAAGTGCTGTTGGCATGAAGTTTTCAGACAGTGTGTTTAAGAGTGTAGAATTAAAGAAATTAGTTTACTGTTGAACTGTATATAACCATCATCCTTATCATTACATTAATTATCATTTCATCAAAGCATTTATTGAAGCTGTCGGCATTATGTTATAATTTGTATTACAGGGGTTATAATCAAATATTAACATGTTTATTACAGGTGCAGTTATAACCACTTTAAATCGTTGAGTTAAATCTATCATCTTAAAAGCTTATATGCTGAGTATATTGTTACAGTAAAATAGTCTGAGCAAAGGCCTGAATGTATTCAGCTTCTTGTGGCATTTGAGTTTGCCTAGTTACAGGTGACACAAGGAGGACAAGTCCATGGGGACCTCAAAGGCCTGAGATCATCACCATATTTGGATGGATGCCAGAAAGGGGAACTTCTGTGTCTGCAGTTATCTCTTAAAATTGATCATTGTCTGTAAAAGAGGCAAATAATGTTCTTAAGATGCAAATTATGTGCTTGTAAACGCATGAGGGGGCGTCATAATACCCTGATGTTATAAAAGCAATCTGAAGTGTATTTTTGGGTGGGGATTTACGACTGATGGTTTCCAGTGTACGTCTCCCCACGCTGCGTGTATTCATTAAAATCAATTGTTTGACCGACCTCTTCTGGACCATCATTGTTTTACTCTCGTCCTCAATTTCGGACCCGTAACATTTGGTGCATTGGCCGAGGGTTGAGGGGAGAGAGACTTGGAGATTGAGACCGAGAGGGTCCGAGGTGCTCAAACGGGCAGACACGAGTCAGTGGTCGAAGTGAGTGGACATAAGCCGGCTTATTCAAAGGTAAGGCACTACCTGTTGAATTATTTCCAAACTGTGCCAGATTGACTATTACAAAATTAAAAGTCTACTCACTGAAATTACTGGTAAAGGTCTGTTTTGATTTTGGTGAAAATCTCATGAGAATGGAAGTTGAAGTAATGATAATGAAGTATAAATGACAGTACTGAGTAAAGAGAATAAAGGAAAGAAATAAAAAAAAGCAGTTGGACTGCTAAGTGAATTTAGTGTGATAGGTAATTGGTGAAGTGTTTGTGACAGTAAAGTCTCAATTGAATATAAAGCCGGGCTTGGACACCAATGTGGTTGGTTTTGTGGTTTTGTGGGGTGTCTTTAAAGTAATTAAATTTCTGTAGAACGGGGCTCTGGGAGTTCTAAGAAGCGCATTGTCCAGAGGTAACGCTTGCCAACGGTTCGGACGCGCGCCGTTGTCCTCTACGAGGGATAGTCAGTTGGTCACTGTGGAGCTTGGGGCACTCCAGAATAACTAGTGGTTGGACCACTTTACCGTCCGGGACGGTGGTTTGCGCTTTTTTGGTCAGCAAAGTTCGGAACTTGGGCGTTGGACGCTTTTAAATTGTGTTAGGACATTAGATATGTGACCACGGTCCGGGGCCGAGACTGGTTAATTGATCGCAAAAAACTTGGAGTTTATCCCTTGGAGGGTTAATTTAAATTTGTCAAAATTCTGTAGGTTGTGCGACTTTAGGCCTTGTAAATATTGTTCATTGTGAGACGTCTTTGTAATATACTATGACAATTTTTATGTGAAATACGTCTGTCAGTACTACTGCAGCCTGTAGGTTATTTTAAGACTGTGTGTGTCTGTGTCTATGTAAATGAGATGCCTGTGACATTCTTAGATTAAGACTTCCTGTTTACTAATGACTGACTGCAGTGACTGCGCTCTACGACAACTTCTATTTCTCTTTTCAAGGTAGAAATGCTGTTTCTGTTTGCTATATGTGTATGATTCCTGTTGACCATGATACGTATATTATGAAAATTGTATAGTAGCAGTCCGGTATTTCGCTCATAATTTGTATAATACGTAACCCTTTCTAAACTTGAGTAGAAGTGTGTTTTACTAAATACCCCACAATATATTATTTGTATTTTACATGGAGGAAGTACACCATATGACTGGCTTCACTTTCAGTCTTGCGCTGCGTCCAGTAACTGACGGACAGTCAGTGCAGGTGGAAACCGAGGTGTGTGTTTGCTGTGAAACAGAGGAAGCAGATTATGATTATCGTATAACTGTGTATTTAACTGAAGTAGAATTCCCTATTTTATTGAATGAGTGAAAAGTGGGAGGTTGAGAGAAGAGGCAGTGTGTGTGAGACGATTATGAAAGTATTGGGTGAATGATGTCACAAAAACTGACAAATGCAAAAAACTTGGAATATTTAAAAGTGTGCATGAAATAAGGGTGTATTGTTTTTAGACCAAGACTTAGTAAACTAAAGAGGGTTTGTAGACTGTAAATATGAAAAAACAAGTGTTTGATTAATTTGTAGAAACAGGAAAGAGAAACAGGAAATACTGTGCTGCTGTGTGTGTGAGAGGAAGGTGTGTGTGTGACTGATGATGTCAGGGGAGCACCCAGAGAAATAGACAGACCTTAAATTCTAAGAAGATGAAGCGAAGGCATGTTTTAAGAAAAGTAATAAAGTAATAAAATTATATTAATTACAGGTTTTAGAAAAGAGACAGACCGAGAGAAATAAATACATGAACTAACAAGTACATTAATGAAGTGAAAACGCACGTACACAAACTGTTACATGTGAAATTATTGTTGGAAAGTTTAATACACACATGAAATAAAGAAAGCAGTTTACACTCCTTTAATTTCCAGAACCAGTGTGTCCCCCAGACCTGATAACACCCTTGCCCAGTTGGCCCCCGTATCAGGCGAGCATGGAAGGCTGGACAGCCCATGACGGGTAAGATCCCACCTCGAAACCCTGGGACAACCTAAGGCAAGGCGCAGTCACGATTGCTTGAACCTAAGTCCCGGAGTGACCTTGGAGTCACTGGAGGAGACGGGACTTCAACGGGTAAAGCCGCTGGGTACAGGCGGAGGGGAAATGCCACTAACAATGACCAGTGATGAGCCAGAGAGAGAAAACACACCCTGTCAAAATGAGTTTGAAACACTGCAAAAGAAACATTTACAAGATCACAAAGATCACAAAGAAACATTTATAAAAATCACACATACAAACAGAAAATGCACTAACCTTACAGAGATAAGCTCATGAAGAGTAATGCATAGATAGTGATTAAAACCTGGCTAAGAACACAAACATATGTAATTAAATGAGCTTGCTAATTTCACGAGTGTTAAAATAGTGTGAATGTTGAAGAAAATACACTTAAAACACACTTGGATAAAATAGAGTTGTGGAATAACTCAAACGAAGCTGTATGACAAGGGAGTGAGTTATGGAAAAAACAAAACAAAAAAACAAAAACAAAAGAGAAGTGATTAAAGTAGTTTAAAAGGGTGACTTAGGAGTGCTCTTGCACTGATGGATGAAAGTAAGTGATTAGTATAGAAAGAAAATGAAAATAATTGAATAATGTGATAAAGTTTAAACATGTATTTCTCTTGCCAAGTTTACTTGTGGAGATATGATTCAGTATGTAAATTAGCTGGAGTGAGTGACGGCAGAGGAGCTTCCTGTGTGTGTGTGTGTGTGATTGAGGCCTTAAGGAAGGGAAGCAAAGTAGACGGTTCAGAGGTGCAGATTTGGACAGGAAATTTATAATTTGGTGTTGACACATTGTTGTAATGGGTTTATATCTTAGGCTGAGTCTGAGCCTGAGACATTGTTGTGTGTAAAACGGTGCAGTTTTGAAAAGATTTTCAGTGCGTTGAATGGGTGAAATTTAAGATTGTTTAAGATTTTTTGGGGCTGTTGTTTTTCATTTTAATAGAGGGAGTTTTGATAAACATGGACATGTCTAAAAGGGCCCATAGTTTTTGTAACAGTGCACTTAGAAAAAACCTGTCAGGTGATTTTGTTTTGTACTTTGATGAGCTAATAATCAGCTCTCTTTTTTCTCATTTTTGCTCTAAGCAGGCCTGGAAGAAAGTGAACTGACAGCGCTGACAAAATTTCCGGACAAACAAATATGAGGTGACTTTTCCAGATTTCAATGGGCAGAGGAGAAGGCTAAGTCTCTGTCTAAAAGATTGCCGCGAGCCAATCCAGACAAAACCATAAAGAACTATTTTCTAAAAAGAGAAAACAAAATAAAACAAATGAAAGATCTCATTTTCCTGATGTGGAGAATCTGGTTATTCGTGCGGGAGTCTCGAATATTGGAAATATGATGTGTGAATGCATGTGAGTGAGTGTGTGACTGGACCAAGGTGGGGATGAATGAAATGTTGACAAACAGGAGGAGTGGAAGACTTAATTCTGGGGATGCTGATGTTTGCTTGGAGGGAATTTTTGTTTTATTTACTGGGGTTGGATTATGTTATTACATTATAAAATGCTAAATGCTAAAAGGGAAACATTTTTTGATATAACTCATGTTACCATTAACTGAAGAAACACATGATTGATGACTGTTCTGTTTTAAGTTTAGTTTTTGTTATAAGACAGATTGGATCATAAAGGGGGAGAGTTGAGTATGAAATGTAAAGTATAGGTGTTGTTTGGAGGGAAATTCCAAGGATCCAGAGTTGGATGGAGTAAGGAGTTTGAGAAGATTTGACATGATGATTAAATTGATTTTATTCTTTAAACACAGGTTTTCAGGGCCGGAGCAGAGAGGAGGATTGCTGAGCTGTTCTGAGTGCTGATATGACTAACCTTTTTCCTTTAATTTACTAAGCCCAGGTGATGCATTTTGAGTTTTTTGAGTTTTTATTTATTTGGACACACTTGGTGTGTCCAAATATAAAGGGGGGAAATAGGATTGAAATAAGTTTTAGGATCATTTAATGACATTTATTTGGGGTTTTTGATAATTTAGATATGGTAAAACTGAGGCAGAAATTGTTATTTTTAAATAAAGTTATAATAAAGTAAAATGAACTGAATTCGGTGTAGAAGATAAAATGCCGGTGTTCATAAGAAGCTGTATATAAAACTTAAAGGGAAATTGTGGGACATTTTAAAATAAAAGATATGCTTTGGGGAAAACTAGGGAAGATCTTAGGAGTAGAAAATGTTTGATTTATTTTTATTTTTAGAATAAGTGGTTATAATGCAGGCTTACACATACAGATATTACATAGATTTCTTTGTAGGGTAGAGGAGAGAGCTTCTTAAGAGAGTGCTAAAAGTGTTGCTGACTCAAATGAATAATATTGGAGATTATATATGTAGAAATGATCTTTTCTTACACATTGCAATCGTGCTCATTAACAGAGTTGATGTTCGGTCCAGTTAAGGTCATAAGCTTCGACGAGCGCTATGTCTCAGTCGATATATTGCAGGGGACTTGGAGCAACAGAAGGATAAACAGCATTCACGCTTACACACACACATGATTTAAATATAGGCGAGGCCGAAGGCCTGGACTTGATGTAGCTTTTAAATTTACAGCTCCTAACTTGCAGGAATGGCGTGGAGTGGAATCAATGAATGCAAAACATGCTTACAGACACAAACATGATATGGATTTATTTTACAGGGTAAAGGTGGACCACATGTTGCTTTGTTTCTGCTTAGCAACTACTGAGGTAAAAGGTGTTAAAGATAAATATGCAATAAGTGAACAGGAAATGTGTGAGGGTGAGCCGGGTGAAACAAAATGTTGTAGATAATGGAAACTTGTCTAACTGGCATTAACAGTAACTTTTGCATGTTATGTATATGCTTGAAGCCAAAAGAGGCGTGAATCCTGATAGAAGATTTTGAAGTGTGCTTTCTAGCGGAGATTTAGGCTGACAGGGGGATGGTGTGTATTTTACTCGGGTTGTGTTTAATAAAACTAAAAGCATTGCTCACACACATAAAGAGTATTGAGATTAAGTAAAGTTAATATAATGGATAGAGCCCAGAACATGATATTGTGAACCGACTTTGAATAATGACAGGAACCTTAGATGAACACAGTAGGTTAGTAAGGTGTAGCAGAGAGAGGCTGTTTGTTTTTTATCCCTTACAGGAGAAGATTTCCACTAGAGAGGGACCCAGAAAAGGAGCAGGGACCACTTAAGCATGAAGTGTTTTCAAGTGGGGGCTGGTGTTTTATTACTGGACCACCTAGAGGACATGAGGTGGTTGTCTGATTTGCTGAGTCAGAGGACGGCTAGAGAGGGTCAGAGCGAAGGCAGTGGGCCTGGGAATGGTGGTTTCGGGGCCCATGATGCCATTAATGGACCTAGAGGTGATAGAGTGGGTCGAGGAGTGACGCAAGGAAATGGTGTGGTGATGTCTCTGGGAGAGATATCAAGAGAGGGAATTGTAGAATTAAAGAAATTAGTTTACTGTTGAACTGTATATAACCATCATCCTTATCATTACATTAATTATCATTTCATCAAAGCATTTATTGAAGCTGTCGGCATTATGTTATAATTTGTATTACAGGGGTTATCATAATCAAATATTAACATGTTTATTACAGGTGCAGTTATAACCACTTTAAATCGTTGAGTTAAATCTATCATCTTAAAAGCTTATATGCTGAGTATATTGTTACAGTAAAATAGTCTGAGCAAAGGCCTGAATGTACTCAGCTTCTTGTGGCATTTGAGTTTGCCTAGTTACAGGTGACACAAGGAGGACAAGTCCATGGGGACCTCAAAGGCCTGAGATCATCACCATATTTGGATGGATGCCAGAAAGGGGAACTTCTGTGTCTGCAGTTATCTCTTAAAATTGATCATTGTCTGTAAAAGAGGCAAATAATGTTCTTAAGATGCAAATTATGTGCTTGTAAACGCATGAGGGGGCGTCATAATACCCTGATGTTATAAAAGCAATCTGAAGTGTATTTTTGGGTGGGGATTTACGACTGATGGTTTCCAGTGTACGTCTCCCCAATTGATTCATTAAAATCAATTGTTTGACCGACCTCTTCTGGACCATCATTGTTTTACTCTCGTCCTCAATTTCGGACCCGTAGCAAGAGTCATTGTGGTTAACATCTCACACATTCCAATAAAGCAGATGTTCCTGCATTGCAACAGCGGTTTGCAGTTGCGTTCTCCCCCCTGCTCGTCTACAGGACTCTCATGGAGCACCACTTTGAAACTTTGTAACTCTCTCTCTGCAAAATACAATATATAAAGACCAATGCTGGGCAATTAATTATATAGTTACTTCTTCAAAAATGTTACTGAGTATTGCAAAAAACAAAGATATTTGCAGCTGTTTACCTAAAAATGCTGCTAAGGCAGTTTTTTTAAACAAACATTTCAAACTATTCACAGAACAATCAGCTGTTCTGCATCAAATCTGATGCCACACAAATTATTTGTGCTTCTCCAAAAAATAATTTCTGTCCACTATGAGATAAAGGAGAACATCAAAAGCCTGATACCTGCAGGCCTGACAACAGGAGATGTATCACTCCTGTAACATTTAGCAGTCACGTCATTGTTCTGACATGCACAACAAAACTATTGACTACACTACACACTAACTACGCAAGATTTGCGTTAAACGACGCAAATCTCTCACATCTCAAAACACTGCCGTCACTCCTAAAATTTCCTCTTCTTAACAACTTCGCATGGGACCCAACCTAACCTTAACAGTAGCAAACCAAGTCTCCCCTCACCAGTCAAATCAGAAGTATTTAACCAGCAGCAGGGTGAGGCACTCGCTACGTCTAGTGTTATGGCACCCCACACTAAACGTGGGGCAGTTGCTTAGCTAATCAGTAAGAAAGCTCTCATACATTGCAATTTGAATGGCTTAGCAGTGAAAGCACTACTTGACACATGTGCTCAAGTTTGCGTCATAAGTAAACATTCGAAAGACTGATACTTGACTGACATAGCCATGCGACCTCTGTCTGAAATCATCGAGGAAATTGATGAGTTGAAAGTTTGTGCAGTCAACGGGGAAACCATATCATTTGATGGCTGGGTACCCATCATGATCAACTTACCAGGGGGTGAAGACCCCACCCTCTCCGTCAGTACTCCAGTCCTCGTCAGTACCTTGCCTATGGACAAACCATTGATCGGTTTCAATGTCTTGGAACAGATCATTGAGAGGCAACTAGAGCAGTTGATACCTACTCTTGTTACCTTGCTGTGTAATGCCATCTGTCTTCCCCCTGAGAAAGGTGAAGTGGTCGTAAGCTTCATCCAGACAGTAGAGCCAAACATTACACAAGGGTGCTTGAGGACAGTTGAAAGGGATGTGATTATCCCTGCTGAACAGGTCACCTGGTTAAAGTGCCGGGTTCCATCAACCATGAATCCGCTTGATTGTTTAGTGCTGTTTGAGGCTGATGAGGGTAACCAGGCCCTAGAGCAGTTCGATGTCTTGATGGGGTTAGTTGAAATACAGAATCCTAAGCCGTACATCATCATTGCTCTGAGTAATGACACCAAACATGATATCACCTTGACAAGGAAGATGGCCCTGGGCACCTTACAGCCGGTTGAACGTATTGTGGAGGTCGAGGCCTCGTAGACCGTTGTGAGACAGGTTAGTTTTACCCTAATGATGATGTGTTGTTGCAGAGCCCGTTCTCACTCCCGAGGCGTAACATCCCGACGTTTTGTCACGTCCTGCGGCGTTCCTGAGGAACGCGAAAGGTGACCTTCCACGTTGTTATGGTACGCGGCGGTTTCCAGCCCTGTACTGCAGCCCTAAACTTAACCTTATCACTAAGCCTAACCATAACCTTATGCCTAACCTTAACCATAACCTTATGCCTAACCATAACCTTATTCCTAACCTTAACCATAACCGTATCCCTACGCCTAAACCTAACCTTATCCCTAAGCCTAACCATAACCTTATGCCTAAACCTAACCATAACCGTATACCTAAGCCTAAACCTAACCTTATCGCTAAACCTAACCATAACCTTATTCCTAACCTTAACCAGCACTTTAATGAGGTGAAATAGTGTTTTCTAAAGCGATTTTAAGGGGAAAAGCGAAGATGTGTAGATTGAGTCCAAACGGTTCTCATGTGTCCGCAGTTTTCCGATGTCGTGACGTAGGAACGCCTTGGGTGCCCGAAAACGTAATATGTTGACGATTTGTCACCTAGCGTAAAATGTTACGATTTGGGAGTGAGAACGGGTTGTGTTGCAATAGTAATCCTGCTCAATACGAGAGGAACCGCAGGTTCATACATTTGGTGTATGTGCTTGGCTGAGGAGCCAATGGTGCGAAGCTACCATCTGCGGGATTATGACTGAACGCCTCTAAGTCAGAATCCTGCCTAGACGCAGTGTTACCGTAGCGCTGTGGATCTTCGGTTGGTCTCGGATAGCCGGCCCGCCGGTGAAGGAGAGCCATTCGTGATGACTAATCTCGTATTGTGGATGGATTATCTCAGTTGTTCTCCTGGTTGAAGTTTAGTCCTTTTACAGCATCCTGCCATGCGATTACATTTGTTCCTGACCACCGAGAACACTCACGTTAACTTTTATCGAGAGGAAAAAAAGTTAGCTTGTTTATATTATGCTAACATAGCTGTGTTGCTAGCGGTCACGCAGCACATCATTATATACCAGCTAGCCAAACTTCAGTAACCCTACAAACGTCACTGCTGTTTAGTTTTCTGTCTTCATTTATGTTGGAAGTGATAACAGAGCTGTACGTTTGAATTTGTTTCCAAAACCCCTGTCAGGAGTTTTCCTGTAATGCAACTCAGGTCAGAATAATTGACACTCAGACAGGTTTGCAAATTAACGTGCACACGGGTGAGAGCTCAACGGAGACTCACACCCCTGCAGCAGTTGTCAGCGTTTATTTATACTCAAGCATATTCATGTAACTCAGAAACATACAGGAAGAGCGAAAATAAAACTGTGCTCTGTGCAGACTTCCTGTTTGAGTTTGCACAGCATGCAGGTTTCCTGTTGAGTTTGCACAGACAGACTCATACTTCTCTATTTAAGCTGAATAGTGAAAAGAGCAAACACATTTAGAAAACTTAAATGAAATATACTTTTAAGCATAAACATAATAAAATCTCAAAATCCTAAAAAATCTCTTATCATTCCCTCCTGTTGTACATATGTATATGTATATTTACAGTTCATAGCTTATTGTATCAGTCTATGGCCACTTGTAAACATTTCAATACCATTCAAACATGGTATGACACATGAAGTGAAAAGACACAATAACAGTATTATAACACCAACAAAAACAAGTCCTTTAATCAGCAGGGACTTCCAAGAGCCAAGACCCTGTGTTGCATTACTGCAATGCACAGAGCGTCAATCTCCTGATCCCGTTCGTCGTTGAATTTACATGAAGCATTCAGAACCTTTTGTCTTTCAGTCCAAAGTTTAAATTCCTCTGGGACATCGGAACCCCATATGGAATCATGCTGCTTGAGGTCTGGGGTGCTTCGTCTTTTCCTTGTTGTTGACGTTGATGTTGACATGGCGTCCATGGTTATCTTGAAAGTGTGGTCAGATATGAAAATGGGAGCGCACTGACCTGTCCAATTCCTAGGAAGGATATCCCAGGCCATCCCTTGCACCCAGAAGGTGCCATTTGAGATGTTGCTGCTCTTCACGGGCCCTCCAGGAGCGTGTGTCTGTACTGCTTTACAGTTGGTGGTAGGCTGTGGCTCAAATTCCCATTGTTTCCAAGAAAGACTGGGAATGATTTAGCCTTACTTCTGTGCCTCACTTTCAGGTCAACCCAGAACCATTCATCACATGTGCCGTTTCGTAGTTCTATCTGGAGAGGTTCCTCATGGTTGACCACGATTCCCTGGAATTGATACCCACGGCTGGCGTAGCTTGCGGCACACTTTGCTTGAATTATGTCCATTGCCTTCGCGTACAAGGTGGCGTACTGTGTCGTTGGGGGCATATAGGAGCAAACATAGCAGTCTTTTCTGGGTGTGCTGTCATGTATATATCGACACCATGCGTTGTTCATCCATGGGTGAATGTGGTCTTGTGTCATGTCACGAAGATGTGAGTCGTCAAGTGTCCATCTTGTCTGCAGGTGGTGTTGTTCATCTTCTTTCTTTCGGGTGAGTGTTAATAAACTCACCAGGAGTGCAACACTAGCCACTAGGAGGACGAGTGTCTTCATGATGACCAGACACACCTGTGACCTCTGATGAGTAGACCAAAGGCAAGAAGGTCAAGGGCGGGAATTTTCCCAATCAGCCCTCCCTCCACCTTCGGATCACCAGAGTGCAGGGGCGTCGGCGTCTATTAGTTTATGTTGTCACTCACTTTTTTGCAGTGGCTTTGATGGATCCAAGATGGTCTTTCTGCTATTTTGCAGGCAGTTGGTGTGGTGAGTAGCACTTGATAAGGACCTTCCCACCTTGGTGAACTCCAATTTTTCCTTTGGAGTACTTTGATCAGGATCCAATCACCTGGTTTCAACCTGCAAGACACTGGAGAGTTGTTTAGAACAATCTCTTTATTTTCAAGTAATTTAGTCATCCATTCCTCTTATAGTTCCTCTTATTGACTTATCTATGGGCTCATTTGTGATTGGTAGTGGAAATGGTCTACCGTGAATGATTTTAAAAGGTGTGAGTTTCTGAGAACTTTGTGTCAGTCTCATCCACATTTTAACCATTTCTTTTGTTCTCTAGTTGGTGCGGCTTTCTGTTCGTTTATAAGCACATCAAGTGGTATTTGCATTGAGGAGTCAGACATTAATGTGTCTATAGTTTGTTGTGCTGCTGCTTTTGCTGCTTGATCTGTGAAGTTATTGCCTTTAGTGACCTCTGAGTTGTCTTTCTGGTGTGCAGCACATTTACATAAGGCTAACTGTTTTGGCAATGTTATCACTTCCAACAGTGTCTTTAAAAGATTTCCATGTTGCACTGGATTGCCAGTAGAAGTAATCATACCTCTATTCTGCCAAATTTTTGCAAAATGATGTACCGCTGCAAAAACATACTGGCTGTCAGTGTGTATGTTTATAGCTTGTGCTTCATGCAGTTGACACGCACGTATAACAGCTGTAAGTTCTGCACTTTGCGCAGAGTGTGAGGAAGTTAGTGCCTTTGCTTCTAAAACTGTGTCTGCTGTGGTTACTGCATAACCTACACAGTTTCACCCAAGGCCACTTTTGGACGCTGAACCGTCTACAAAGATATCAACGACACCAGCCTGTGGGGTGCTGTGAAGGTCAGCGCGTGATACAGCATACAGCAATTCTGATGTTTGACAGTGTAAGCTCATAGCTCACAGCTCTAAAACTAGGCATCAGCAAATCATATGCCCAAATCATTATGTGTCACTGTGATCCACAAGTATGATCACAAATTTGTTTTCCAAACTTACTAAGCAAACAAACAAAAACAAAACAAAATGCCTGTGGCATCAAGGCTTTGCGTTCATATTAATTGAGTGTAAGCTGCTTTCTTCATTGCAAGTGTTTATTGCCATAAGGTTTAATTCATGCATCATATCACTGAGTTCTAAATTCAAACTATCTCTTCTGACCCTTTCCAGAAATAATTTCACATATAACAATTTGAGTATGTGTTGTCTATTCATTCTATTCATAGAGTCTATTCATAGAGTTCTGTTTCTCTCTGTGGGCTGTCTTGACACACCACAGGCACACATATTTTCTGTTTCTGCAGACTAATCGAACTCTTTTGTTTCTCTTTGTATTCATACTCTATAAACCCTCTTTAATTCTACTAAATCTTGATCTAAAACCAACACCTTTATGTCACGCTCACACTCCTGAATAGAGCCCTTTCAGACATCAGGAATCATCACACACACTGCCTTTTCTCTCAAACTTCCACTCGTTCACTCACTCTACTATGAACCTTTGTAGTGTTATTATTACTTATTTTTATTATTTTTGTACAAATCACACCCAATCACTCAAAACCTACTACTCACAGCATTCACACAGGTAAAATCACTCAAAATATGCTTTCATACGAGTATTTCACACATGCTTTTCAAGATATATAGAGGTCACTCACTGTACATCCACAGTAATGAATTCAAACTCTATTTATACAATTGTAGTGAGCAAAACCAGCATCTCCATGCGCGTCACCGCTCCTCATTAGCTTGGTAGTGTCCACATATTTAATTCAGCTTCTCATTAGTTGTTAGTATAGGTTTGCTCTTCATCCTAACGAAGTCTCATCTAAGATGACAGGTTTACAAGCAGGTCAAGTGTCTCTATGCACCTGATTAGTGTAGTTAATTCCTTATTTTCTTCATCTCATATATCATTGTACTGAGTTTGAGCAAACCTTAAGCTTGATTTAGACTACTTTTAACAATTATCCACCTCACATCATAACTGACTGAGGTGCCTCTTCTTATTAATAGTATCTCATTGTTAATATTATTATTGTTTTGTTTTTCCTTTTTTATAACAGCAATAGTATATTACAATATTTCACTATGTATCCATCCAGGGCTGGGGGTGATCTGCAGTTTCACACCCTCCCAAGCTGGAGACACACTTTCCTTGGCTGAATAATGACACAGCCTCAATATACCTTATGCATCTCTCTTTTTATTTAATATATTTTCGTGTGAATTATCTGGTTTCATGCGTTCTATTCATTCTAGGCACGGTCGTCATGCCAACTATGTTTCATTGTTAATACCAGTTTACAGGTTGCTATCCTTCCTATTATTAGTTTGAATACATTAGATAAGCTCTAATTTAATTTAACCTTTTGTTTATTCCACTTTCCATGCTTTAAAACATTACAACTCTTGTGTACGTTTTGTTTTCTTTTTAGGATTTTTTTTTTCTTAGTATTTATTTCTGCTTGGAGGGTTTCTTTTAATTTAGTCAATGCGGAGGGGCTACATTTTCCCTCCTATGTGGGACATTTAGTCTTTTTTTTTTTTGGATTTCTCCATTTACATGCACTAATTTGTCCGGCGCCTGGACATTTTTTCTCTAGCCACTGCTCGTCAGCAGTGAGTTTTGAAGCTTCGTTACCCATTTTAATCCTTTACAACTACACAACTGCGGCACCTTCTCTGGCACGAGAATCGAGAGAGGTAGTTGACACGGCCTTCTACTTTCAAGCTATTCTTGAAAGCGGTGTCACCTTTATATGATGAAACATGACCTCTTCTCTCTTCACCAGTACTTGGGTGGCCAACAGTAAACAAATTAGTGGAATAGTTCAGCCTCCTTATTGTGCTGTAAAATCAACTTATTCCACCAACAAAAATAAAACAACAACAATAAATACCTTTATGCGCGCGCTAATTTTACCCACTACAGGGGAGCTACCAGTCCTATTTCAGACGAGCTCTATTTTATTTTAAAATGCTACCAACCCCTCTCGGGCGAGCCAAGTTTTACCCACTTCAGGGGAGCTACCAGTCCTATTTCAGACGAGCTCTATTTTATTTTAAAATGCTACCAACCCCTCTCGGGCGAGCCAAGTTTTACCCACTTCAGGGGAGCTACCAGTCCTATTTCAGACGAGCTCTGCTTTATTTTAAAATGCTACCAACCCCTCTCAGGCGAGCCAAGTTTTACCCACTTCAGGGGAGCTACCAGTCCTATTTCAGACGAGCTCTGTTTTATTTTAAATGCTACCAGCCCCTCTGGGCGAGCCTATACGTTTTACGCGAGGTGTGTCAGAGTGTTAATATTCACCTGGTTGCTGATTCACTGCCGGTCTCTCAGGTCCGCCTCATCGACCCACACCGTCGTGGACCACTTATAAGAACGCTGGCCAGAACCCGAATTGTACGTCTCTGGTCTTTTATCCTGTACTAGACAGGAGCTGTCGACAGACTTCAGCGTGGGCTTCTCACGACGTCAGGACTCGATGAGGTTTTCCTGTGGGATTACACAAAAAGGGTTGTCCCATCCGGCTCGAAGGACCAAGAAATGTCAGGAGTTTTCCTGTAATGCAACTCAGGTCAGAATAATTGACACTCAGACAGGTTTGCAAATTAACGTGCACACGGGTGAGAGCTCAACGGAGACTCACACCCCTGCAGCAGTTGTCAGCGTTTATTTATACTCAAGCATATTCATGTAACTCAGAAACATACAGGAAGAGCGAAAATAAAACTGTGCTCTGTGCAGACTTCCTGTTTGAGTTTGCACAGCATGCAGGTTTCCTGTTGAGTTTGCACAGACAGACTCATACTTCTCTATTTAAGCTGAATAGTGAAAAGAGCAAACACATTTAGAAAACTTAAATGAAATATACTTTTAAGCATAAACATAATAAAATCTCAAAATCCTAAAAAATCTCTTATCAACCCCGCAGTCAGGACATGAGATATTGTATTTAGATAGAAGCTAGCGAGCTAACTTCCTGCTAACTTCTAACACCGTTAAATGTCATAAATTCCGTTTTCATGGATGCCTGGATGTTAAACTCAATTGTTACACCTGGTAGAGCAGAACACTGATCATTTTATTAAAGATGAAAGACTTTAGACAGTTTTTAACTCTCAGTAATGCCACAGTGATCGTTTGATATATGGACCTGCAGCGGAGTTTAGGCCCAGACACGGCTAGTGACGTCAGACTGAACAACCGGATTGAAAGTCAGCCCTCGATCCAAGCTTTTGTAAAAATTTGTATTTATTACTGTGCGAGTATTTATTATTGTGCGATCTACTGTACAATATAAAGCGCCTTGAGGCGACTTTTGTTGTGATTTGGCGCTATATAAATAAAATTGAATTGAATTGAATTGAAACGAGTGCCCACCTGCAATAACAGTCCGCGAGATAATGGTGGAGTCAGCTGGACCTCTCCCAATGTCGTGGTATCCGCCAGTGAATCTTGATCATTTGGAGGAGGAACAAAAAGAGATTGTCCAGAGAATGTTGTTTGATGAGTGCAGGGTCTTTGAGTGGGATGTGAACGATACTGGTTGTAATCCTGATCTGAAAATGGTGATAAACCTAAAGGATGACATACCAGTGCAGAGAGCATATATTTCCATACCTAAGCTGCTGCCACGGGAGGTTAAAGAGTACGTGCAAGACCTCCTGATAAAGGGATGAATACCATACCATACCATACCATACCATACCACCTTTATTTATAAAGCACTTTAACATAAAACCAGAGTTTACAAAGTGTTGTACATGCAAATAGCATAAGTAAAGTAAAGTAAATTAAAAATAAGATAAAATAAAATAAATAACTATAATAAATGAAAACATTTTAAAACAAATTGAGTCAGGCCCTTTAATCAGTGCCAAAGGCTTCAGCGAATAAATATGTTTTAAGAAGACTTTTAAACTCAGAAAAAGAAGAGACCTGTCTAATGTGCAAGGGCAGATCATTCCACAACTTTGGAGCAGCTACAGCAAAAGCACGATCACCTTTAAATTTACACTTAGTTTTCGGTACCTTAAGGAGCTGCTGATTGGCGGACCTAAGGGAACGGGCAGGTGTATATGGTTGTAGTAGCTCCGAGAGGTCTCATCTCTTAAATCTCATTAAGAGATTTAAAAACAAATAAGTAGTGGCCTCAGAATCGGCACCAAAAACCATCACTTGTGTTTTCTGCATATTAAAATGTAAAAAGTTCAAAGCCATCCAGGCACTTATTTCATCAAGGCATCTGAGCAGAGGGTCTACTGAGAAGCCATTTAGCTTTTTAAGTGGGAAATAAATCTGGGAGTCATCAGCATAACAGTGGAAAGAAATCCCAAGGGGCAGTAGGTGAGGTAAGTGACGGAAGTGACGGACAAGGTAAGCGACTCATGTTGTAACTGACGTCAGACGCCGGAGTTTTTGGCGGAAAATTAAAGCGAATGGTAGTTTAGATTTGAACAAATTCCTTTAAGCTTCAGTTATACCAAATACACTTATCAATTGCCTTATAACTAACAACATTTGTCTAAATCATCTCCAACACCCTGGAGAACAACGGGGAGAGTTTAGAGGCTCTCCAAGATTACATTGATCAGTGCTTCCAGGATCTCGTGATGAAGAAGGCCCAGAGTGCATCTTCCCCGGCCAAATCTGAGTCGCCGTCGTAGAAAAGACTTCGCCCGGCAGATTCCCCCGGCACAACATCCCCAGCCAGCAAAGATATTGTCGACATACTGGAGTCAATCGACCAACGATTGTCCAGTTTCGATACAAGGCTGTCCTTGGTGGAGATTCTTCACCGGGAATTTAAATCCTTGCGAGAATCCCTGGAGTTCAGCCAGCAGCAGATGGAAACGCTCGCTGCTGAAAATGCCACGCTAAGGGAGTCGGTGAAATGTCACACAGACAATGTTACTCAGCTAAATAGACAGACTAGTTACACAATATGGGATCAACAAGAAAAGATTTTAAGAATATCAACAAATTAAATCCATAGTAAAAAAGAAATTTAAACCGGGTCAAGCTGAACTACAAACACCATCAAGTGTGGTTCAGTTTCTTACTCTTAAAACCCCCAAATTACTATCCAAAATATACAGAATGCTTTCTAAAACAGATGAATCAATATCACTTCCTATTGCAAAATGGGAAGCGGACTTATTAGTTAACTTAGACCAAAACTTCTGGTCTCAGATTTGCTTAAAAACCTTTCATCTAATTAGAAATCCCAGTCTTCAATTAATTCAATACAAAATACTACATAGAGTGCATTATACAGGTCATCGGATGTTCAAGATGGGCTTTACGTCTACCAACAACTGCTCACACTGCCAAACCAATTCACCGGACAATTATATCCACGCTCTTTGGTTCTGTTCACCAGTTTAGAAGTTTTGGCGCGATATATGTGAAGATTTATCAAAGTATCTGAAATGTAACATTCCAACTTCCCCTTTAGTGTGTTTTTTGGGCAGCTTGGATAATGCCACTACAGAAAAGAATACAGCCCATATGGTTTTCACTGTCCTGTGCATAGCCAAGAAAACGGTCCTCATGAACTGGAAAAATAAAAATAATCTTAATTCTAACCAATATAGAAATTATCTATTAGATTACATTAGTCTCGATACAGCCTCTGCCACCACATCAGATCAATTGCTCTGGGCTCCTTTGATTAGCTCCATCACCTAGTGGGGGTGGGGAGTCATAGTTTGGTCCCACCTTCACTGTTGTGATTAGTTAACTGAATTCTGAAGAAAGTAATTTGTTACAATACAGTACATTACTTTTTCATTAGTCTGTAAAAGAACTTGAAACACACTGTCTACTAACAACACAAGTTTCTACAGTGCCACACACCAAAACAAGTCAACACCAACAAATATGATCTCTCTTTCAATGTTTAGGTATGACGGCACAAAGCAAAAATGAAAACCAGCACAGAGATTTCAAACTGCTCATCACTGCTGTAGTCAGCTGTTAAATTTCAAGGTCTGGCTGCTGGTCTGGGGTGGGCATTTGCTCAGTTTTAACATAACTCTGTAATTAGTAAATGAAGTCATCATTAAAAACAAAATACTTAAAAAACACATTCTATGAGATTTTAAAATCCACAAATTTTCAACTGCATTGTTCGAAAATGAGTAAAACTACATGTTACACAATATTATAAGGTGTGTGCATGTTTACAAAAAAAAACAAAAACAAAAAAACAAGCAAGAAACAAAATCTGGACGTAATCAGTGTGCTCTGGTGTGTATGTTGATCGCCCAGCAGCTGCTAAGTGAAATTTTCATTGTTAATCTGCATTTGTCATTGTCAAAGCAGACCAGCACAGAGGAAAGTAGGCAGATGACGAGTTGTGCCGTGGAGGCAACTTCTTTCTTATCTGAGGCCTTATTTTTTACAGGAGCTACAGCATCCAGAGTCGTACATTGTGAAGAGGCAAAGTTATTAAAAAGATAATGAACCTCTGTTGGAGTAGCGTTCAGGTAGCTGCTCTCCTCCTCATTTTTTGGGGATTTCTATGTTGTTCGGCATATCACTCTTTAAATATGCAGTTCTGATGCAGAAAATACTTTTTTTTAAACTGCGTAAACAAAGGTTTTATAAAAGTAACCTTGCCAAAAATTGATTGCAGCCCTGTTACAGGAGTCCTGTTAGTAGCTCAAGACGACCTGATATCATTCATGACGGACACGTTTCACACATATTATAATTCAACATTAAACAATCTAAACGTCATCATTAGTAAAAGTTTAAAAAGTATTCCTGCATGACAGCCTGCTGCACTCCTCCGAGCTTTAGGTGGAGACGCTCCATACTGACTGCTCGACACAGCCAGGTCATGTGATGTGCTGATCGATGTTTAATTGCATCAGTTTTTAGTTATAACTTTGTAATATTGCTCAGAAATTTCATACGTTTATTTTATGTTGTTTTTGGTAAAAAAAACAAAACAAAAAAACAACTTCTTGTTATTTTACAACTCCGTTGATTAACCAACAAGTCTGTGGAAAATGACAGAACATGCACCTCTTTTTGTTTAATTTTCACTGCTTTCATTGAATTTGGAGCAGTAAAATAGACTTCAACAGTTTTACAATACACTACAGATCTGTGCATTTTTGACAGTTTGTTATTGTATATTAACAATTTCACTTTTTTATGTTACATTACAGTAAACATATTATTTACAGTCTATTTTATATATATATATATATATATATATATATATATATATATATATATATATATATATATATTTCACATATTTCCAAATATCAGAGAATGTATAGATTTTTTTGGGTGACAGTTTATTACAAAATTTCTCATAGGCAACTTCAGCAGAAATGCAGACTCACAGAAAGTTCACTTAAACTGTTCAACAACACAGAGCGAGTGTGAACACGTCTCTCACCCTGGAACTGAGCCAGAAGAGCTTTCTCATGAAAAATGAACACTTTTCCAGGTAGACCTTAAAGTTTGCTACTGCCTTTACGCAATAACTTATCTCCAGTTATCAGATTCAAAGCGTGTTTCAGGAAGGCGTTCCCAATCATGTCTTTTTCATTCAGTAACCATTTGTTCCTTGAAGAAATTATTTTAAACTTAAATATTCCACTCCACCTTCTTTTTTTGTTTTGTTTTTAGCTTTACAACAAACTGACAAAATCATGCAGTGTATCTTATTTTACAGAGAACGAAATATGTTCTTCTTCATTTCTGTCAAATACAGCTGTATGAAACGTTTCCAGCGGTTAGTATCATGGTTGCTAGTGTAACTCCGCTCAGTCTCTATCTCCGGTGCTATAAGAGTAAAACTCTCTGGACTCGAGATGGGTAGAGCTCAGACGTGGTTTATTCCCCTCTTGTGGGTCTCTGCAATAACATGGGATATGAATAACCATGGGTTTCAGGCAACAGCATTCCGCCCAAACACAGCAAAAGCTTCCTTGCTACTCCAATGATCGTATAGTGGAACTCTTAGTTTTCTTAAAATAAATAAAAACCAAATATTGATTGAAATATAAAATGGCAACAAAACTTATTACAGAAAATAAAATAAAAATATTACTGCATTGTGGTTTAGGTAAAAAAAGAGAAATTAATTCACTTAAATGCACATTCATGTGAAAATAAATAAACTTCCACACCAAAGCCAAAATTTCCTTTCATGTACAATATTAAATGGAACAATATTGCCATCTACTGGGCAAAACTTAATAAGCAGTGTTTCTTAACAGAGTTAGTCTGCAGCTCAATCAAATACGTTTCAAAATACACATACCTGCAATAACATGGGATATGAATAACCATGGGTTTCAGGCAACAGCATTCCGCCCAAACTATCAAGAGAAGTTTCCAATTATTAGACACGACAGTCTCCTCTAGCTGTTAGCCGCTAGCTCAACGTGTCCATTTTTCCTAACGTCTAACCCATTAATTGGAAAACAAGATCATAAAACTGAAATCTACTGTATGGACAGTTCATGCTGTTAATGTACTGTCATGTTAACCTCAATGAGGATCTTCAAATATGTTTTAAACTCATGTTCAGTCACGGCAGACTGGGAAAGAACTTACCACAGCAAAAGCTTCCTTGCTACTAACGGGATAAGCTTAGGGAAAACCAGTTTACCAGTAGCAGACTTCCGCTGTGGATTTTCAAAATAAAAGGTTCAAGATAAACCCATGGTTGCGATCCCAAGTTTAACAGGAATTTAACAACAACAAAACCATATTCATTCTTTTACATCGTTACACTCGGCAACCTGGGCAGCGCGACGGAGGCCAGACCGTCCCATTTCACAAGCCTACAAGCCTCGCACTCCCGGTCTTAGCGGTCTTTGAGTACGCGGCCCTTGTGAAGCGTTAAGGCTGCGTACTTTGAGGCTGCACAACCTGAATTGGGATACAGCCTAAGGCACTGCTCCTCTCTTTCCCTGAGTCCTTAGCAAATCTCCTTCCCACGATGACGTTTTCATCGAGGCCAAGGAAAAGAGTTTAGGAAAAGGAGATAGGCGCGAATTTCGAAATTACACCCCACGTGGTTACGTTGTGCAGCTGAGTCACGTGACCGCACAGTAACAAATCACCACAGAGCCAGGAAAAGGGGGCGGACAAAGTGTGTGTGTGCAGGAGAGGAATCGAGCAGAGAGAGCTGCTTTTTCATGAAACGGGAGTAAAGTAGTGAACTTACAGGAACATATACCACTACCAACGTTTGGATCGATATCTGCATCGATCTGCACACCCTTGTCTCCTGGATTGTAGCTGAGAGCAGCGTGAACCACGTGGGTCTCTGCTCCCTGATCTGTTTGGAAAGACTTCCAGCTTCATCACGGAGTTTCTCTCGGTTTGTGGGCTCATCTAAAGGTAAGCACCGAGCTAACTTTAATGTGGGTTCAGTTTATGTTGAGTTTATCTCTTTTGGGAATAATAGATTGCTTGGTATTAATTGGAGTTAGAGAGACTGTAGAGTTTGTGATTGTCTGCAACATTATAATCTGGCGGTTGCTAGGGGGTAAGAATACATACAGAAAAATAATCTTGGAATATGAACAAAAGGATGGGATGCAGGGCAGGAGCACAACCAACCCCCACCCCCAGGAAGGCACAGATACAAGCCTGGGGGAGGGCAATCAGCCTTTAGAATAGGACTTCATAGGATTTTTTTTTTATTAGCAAAATTAACATACAAACAAAATGCACCATTTATTACACATTCAGAAAATAGACATTCTTAACGTATTAGCAACTTTCATACATAGGAAAAAGAAAATATAAAGATGGGGTCACATAATTTAACAAATTATTAACTCACTAAATCAAAATCTTCCAAAAAGGAAACAAAAAAAACATCCTTTTTCTTTTTAACTAAAGTCAAAGATTTAACCAACAGGTTTAAGTCGTTTTTCCAGTAAGCTACTGTTGGTTTGGCCTTACTTCATAGGATGATCTCCAGATGCATCTGTATTTTATTTTCCTCCAGCGCAAATAAAGATGTCCGATTCTTCACCTGGAAGTAAAAGTCTCCAAAGGTCGCTACCATCAAAAATCCGTGAAATCGGCGAAGTGTGTTCACAGTTTATTGTGAACACGTTGACAGAGTGAGAGACTGTTTGCATATATATATATATATATATATATATATATATATATATATGTATATATATATATATATATATATATATATATATGTTAGAGCTGGGCGATAGAACAATAACGATATGTATTGCGAAATAACTTCTTCTCGATAGAAAAATTAAACTATTGCGATAGGCCTCATCTCTCTTGTCCTCTTTAAAAAAAAAAAAAAAAAGAACAGCCAATCCAAATTAAGTAGCACAGAGCCGAACCAATCACAGCCGCAGCGTCACGTCATGTGACTTGTTACGTCCAGCACAAGAAGCCAAGGCGCACATGTGTATTTGTTTTTGCAGCCGGGCTGCCCAGGTAATGGAGGAAATGAGTGTGCCTACTAGAGAAAAATCAACCGAGAGCGTGAGCGAAGGTTAGCGAAGAAAAAACAGATGATGGTTCCAGGGTTCGTACGGGTGCTTGAAATCCTGGACAGTGCTTGAATTCTAATGTCCTCTTTTCAAGGTTTGGAAAGTGCTTGAATTTCAGATGTGGTGCTTAAAAGTGCTTGAAAATGTAACTGTATTTCATTCACAATAAATAGCTATCTGATCGAATTGTTTTCTTATCAGATAGAGAAATAAAATGAGTCACATAAAGCAAAAGCAAAATTTCCCCGCCTGGGCTGCCTTGCGTCTGTTTCAATATGTGACCCCGCCCCTCCCTCGGACAGTCGGGGATGAGTGGCTAACATACCTGTAGGTTGCTGTTTTAATGCTTTCAATGTTTTTAATGATGGAAAACAACAATGGCGGAGTTTGCGTTCTCCGGTCGCATGATAGGTAAGTCCTAGTAAATAATTTTCCAGCACACGTACGTTACACATGCTATTTCTTTTTTTTTTTTAAATATGATTATTATTTTGCTAGCTGTCAAACTCGCTGGAGAAATGATTGAAATGCACTGAGTGTGATGCAGTATGGCAGCGGAATATGCTGTGAACTTAGCTAACATTACTTAGCAGTAATATGAGTTAATTTACTCAAGTGAAAGCTTTAAACATTAGCCCGATACATAACTAGCTAACTTAAGGCTTTCTGATTAACCCTCTGGGGTCGACGGACCCAGAGTCTCCATTTTAACTTCGGTCGAACGACGCTTACTTCAAGCTATATACCAGTTTTTAAATTGTGTT
Organism: Pelmatolapia mariae; assembly: GCF_036321145.2. Taxonomy (NCBI): domain Eukaryota; kingdom Metazoa; phylum Chordata; class Actinopteri; order Cichliformes; family Cichlidae; genus Pelmatolapia; species Pelmatolapia mariae. The sequence continues at coordinate 68,832,359 of NC_086229.1, forward strand.
GATAGGTCACGTGAAACCGATGTTTTTTGTTTTTTTGGGGGGGGTGGGGTGGGTTTGAATAAAACAGTGGCGTTTACTCCGGGAAGAAACGGTAAAAACTGTGTTTTTTATGGAGAGCGCTAGCAAACACGCTTTGCTTGTGAGTGAAAAAAGAAAAACACTCCTTCCCTATTGGTGGAAAAATGTACCATGTCGACCAATCAAAAAATGATATGGCAACATGTGGTATTTGGTTGTTGGGAAGAGAGGGAAGAGAGAGAGAGCGAGTGAGCGATAAAGAGAGAGAGAGTTTTGATACGTGAGAGATTTGTGATGTTTATCATGTTTGGAGTCTCAAGTTAGTGTGTTGTCTTGTGTAGTTAGTGTGTAGTGTAGTCATTGTTTTGTTTTGTGTGTCAGTTCTACTAGTGAACGTCACAGTTGCTGCAAAAAAGCCACCAAAGGCAGGTTGCAGTGTAAACGCTGAGTGACACACCTGCTGTCAGACCTGCAGGTTTATCCCTGTGCTGTTCTCATCTGTGTTATAGTGACACAAGCTATTTTTTGGAGTTGCATAAATAATTTGCGTGTCTTCTTATTTGATGCAGCACAGCTGATTGTTCTGTAAATAGTTTTGAATGGTTATATAAAAAACGTCTGAGCCTTGGCTGCATTTTTAGGTAAATAGTACCATATAACTTTGTTGTTTGCAAAACTTGTTCATATTTTTTTAAAAATCTCCAATTTCTATTTGCATTTCAAGTTATGAAAATGATTCGTTAAACATCCTTGTGGTTTTTACAGTCAAAAATATCACTTTCTACTTGTATTTTAAATTTTGTCTGAATTTAGATCAATTGTGCTGACACATTATGTCAAAATGAGATAATAACAGATTGGCAAGATAAACAGTTTTTAAAGGTGAAATATAGAGGCCAAATCAAAAGTAGTCGAAAACGGCCAATTATACCCTCGACACCAGAAGGTTAACAGCTAAAAGCAAGGTTGTCACCAAGTACTGTTTATATTTGTGTGTATTGCTGCAGCTTTTTTGAGTATTAATTTGGTGCCTTAGGGTGAAATAATGGTAATATGAGTGATCCATATGGTCACAAAGAATAGCCTCTTGTTTCTGTGCTACCAAGGTTCCCCGGCTTTCATTCAAAATGTGTTTATCGCCACCGACACATAAACTACTTAAACAGTCAGTGCTGTTCTCCATGCCTGTCTGACTTGATGTTATTAGCACAAACACTTTAAAGGTGATCATTTAGGACTTCAGCAGTAATACACACAGCAATGTAGTTAGCAATAAAACAGTTTTATTGGGAAATAACTTAAAAAACAAACAAACATCTGTCTCCTATTTTTTTGTCACACAGGAAAGAAGCATCAATATCTGATGAGAAGACTTATTTCTTTCTTTTTTTTTTCAACAGGAGAAGAATATCTAACAAATTGATTTGTTCACATTTGCACATCTTAATTTTTAAGTGAAATGTGCATTTTGAGTTCATACACTAAGTATATAAGGTGACCGTTCCTTTTGCAGTATTTTTGTGTGGTGCGTTTTTCTATGTCCTAACAAAAGGGGAGCTAAGGTGTCTTTTCACATGGTCTTACTGAGGTGATGCAAATTGAAACATGCATTCTTTTTTGGGGGGCGGGGAGGGGGGGTGCTGGAAAAGCTTAAAAACAGATCTTGAAAGTGTTTAAAAAGTGCTTGAATTTGACCCTGAAAAAAGCGTACGAACCCTGTGGTTCCAATGCCGGAGAGATTGTCGAACGGAAGGGCCGTAGAAGTTCCGTAGTGTGAAGGTATTTCGGCTATTTCAAGTCTGACAAAAAACAGAGTAGCGCGCACTGTAAATTGTGCCGAAAGCAAGTCTTGAAATACAATAAAGCGGTGCATGCTCAATCTCTGGCTGAAAGCGCTAATTCGTCATTTGGCTTTTGTCAGACTAAAGTAACTGTTAAAACTGTTTGAAAAGCTAAGCTATACAACAAGGAGAGATTGAGAATTTCCTTTTAGTTCTCAGTTTATTTGATATTGACAAAAGTTAGTCAATTTTGTCTGTTCTTCTGTAAAACAAACTAAGATTTATTTTTAGAATTAAAATTTTGTTTCTAAGTGGAATTGACAATTTAGTTGTCTGTTTTGTTTGTTCTATTTTGAAACTTAAACGCTTTAGCGGCTGCGTTTTGTGTAGTTTGCAATATTTGCCTTTATTTATCTGAAACTGAAGTCTCATGTTCCTTAAGTACGTCTACCCTGTTGAACTTATTATGGGAAATAAATATTTAAATTAAAACAAGCTGCTGATTATTTCACATTTTACTTGTGAGCAACGGCACATTTAAATCTTACAAATATAGTTATTTGGCTTATATATTGGCTGATATATATCGTTATCGCCTGAAATGAAAAAAACATATCGTGATATGAAAAAATCTTATATCGTCCAGCTCTAATATATATGTATGTATGGTGGTGTCTAACCAACCGGACATAGTGGTGGTAGCCAAACAGAAGAAGGCGGCCGTAGCGATCGATGTAGCGGTTCCGAATGACAGCAATATCAGGAAGAAGGAACACGAGAAGCTGGAGAAATACCAAGGGCTCAGAGAAGAGCTCGAGAGGATGTGGAGGGTGAAGGTAACGGTGGTCCCCGTAGTAATCGGAGCACTAGTTGCGGTTACTCCCAAGCTAGGCGAGTGGCTCCAGCAGATCCCGGGAACAACATCGGAGATCTCTGTCCAGAAGGGCGCAGTCCTGGGAACAGCTAAGATACTGTGCAGGACCCTCAAGCTCCCAGGCCTCTGGTAGAGGACCCGAGCTTGAAGGATAAACCGCCCGCAGGGGTGTGCTGGGTGTTTTTTGTTTTCAGTGTGTGTGTGTATATATATATATATATATATATATGTATATATATATATATATGTATATATATATATATATATGTATATATATATATATATGTGTATATGTATATATATGTATATATGTATATATATATATATATATATATATATATATATATATATATACATATATATATATATATATGTGTGTGTGTGTGTGTGTATATATATGTGTGTGTGTGTGTGTGTGTCCCAGCTGAGTAACAGGAGGAGAAGAGTCTAATGGTTCAACAGACGAACAATTTCAGCCATTTGGACTCAGCTCAGCCACTACAGAGGAAACAATGACTTCAACACAGAAGGTGAGAAAAATATCACAGTTACACTGTTATTGAAACTGTGTGTACAGCTGGTTGGTTTTTAAAAACATTTTAACAGCAGCTTTATCTTTTGCATCCTGGGCTTATCCATATATACAGAATCTACATTCACAACCAAAAACCACAGAAGTTGCAAGAAAATACAAAGATTATATATTATCTACACACATTGAAACAACAATATCATCAGTTGAACTTGCAATTCCTTATGCGTAAAAGGTTTTCTCCACTGATCAATACTTCTTCAATAATGTAATTTTCATTACACCTCCCATTGTAGCACATCATTGTTATGTGATAATATCACCAGAAGGTGGTGGTAACACACCAACAATGTGTTTGTTGACATGTTTGATTCCACTGATGGAGGGAGTTTCAGTTTGTTCCACGACTGCATTTCACTCACTGCCTCTGTTTGTATCTCTGTCACTGCAGGACCAACATGGAGCGAGAAGTCAGCGCTCTCAGGAGGCCCACAAACCTCACAGAAGACAGGGAGCGAAAACATGCCGATGTGATGAGTGTGGGAAGGATTTTACCTGGGCTGGAGACTTAAAAAGACACCAACTCATCCACAGTGGAGTTAAAGCGTACAGCTGTAACTTGTGTGGAAAGTCTTTTACCCAGGCTGGAGACTTAAAAAGACACCAACTCTTCCACATCGGATTTAAAGCATACAACTGTGACTTGTGTGGAAAGTCTTTTACCCAGGCTGGAGACTTAAAAAGACACCAACTCTTCCACAGTGGATTTAAAGCGTACAGCTGTGACTTGTGTGGAAAGTCTTTTACCCATCGTAAACTCTTAAAATTACACCATATCATGCACAGTGGAGTTGAAGCACACAGCTGTGAGTTGTGTGGTAAGACTTTTGCTCACAATAGCAGCTTACAGAGGCATCTAGGAGATGCTCATAAAAACACAGAAGATTCAAGTCTAACTGAGCTAAAAGGAAATGATGATGAAATGAAAAAAAGTGTGAATGCTAATGACAAATCCAATTCCAGTATAAATGTACAATGAAGTACAGCAAATGGATAAGAAAATGTAAGGGTTGTGACATAATGATTATACGGTATCTGAAGATCAGAAGATCTGGGGGGAATTCACAGATGGAAATTACACCAAGAAACACCAGAGGATTCTGGGACTCTGGAACCTAATGTTAGGTTCCTGTATCAGACTACAGATGTGGACCTGTAAGACTTCTGACATGAAATGAGCTACTAATGCAACTTTTATCATTCTTAATTGTCTTTCTGTACGAGAGTTTTAAATTACTAGAGTTTTAAATTCTTCAATTTCAAAAACTTCACCAGAGTCCCAGATTTAAAAGTTTTTAAATCGTCTCCAAGCTTGCACAGGCATGCTCACATTAGCGTGAAGCACAGTCACAGAGCACAACACGTGCAGCATGCTTTGTCAAAGATTACACACTGTATTAACAGCTTTGAGCCATCCACCCACATGAATTACACCCTGATGACATCCAGTCACTTCCAAAGAAGTGAAAAACAAGTGAAAGCAGTCATCACCGACATATTTGACATGTGCAACATATTTTTTCATTGTTAAATTCAGTGCAAGTTACAGTAAATTGCAAGCTGCCACAGTAGATGTTTTAGTATGATTTAAAAGCATAAAGATTAGAAAGATTTATTGTTGTAGATTTAAAATGATGCTTTTAAATATAATAATAGCAAAAAAGATTCTCATCAGAAAATTGTGTTTACTGTATTTTATTTTGTAGGGTACTTGTATTAAAATAAAGGTGGGTGAAATTCAATTAATTGAAAAGGATGTGTGTTTGTTTCCTTTATGTAACCATGGTAATCATGAAGAGGTTATATCAGATTAAAATAAACAAAATAAACTGTCCTCCTCTTTTTTTTGTCCAGATGACAAATAGTTTCAGTGTGTATCTCACAGACAGAAGAACAGTAGTTAATTGCTAATATCAAGCTTACCCTTGTTATGCTGGGTAAATGTGGTCCTTTAAAGAATGTCTTTAACTTTGTTTGCTGAATTTAGTTCCAGTTAATTCGTATCAGGAAGAGAAACAGAATCATCTTGAGGGCCGCGTGAAATTCTTATCGCTGTACTGGAGCATCTGTGTTTGTGACACCAGCTTCACTGATTAGTGTGCTGCTATTAAGAGGTCACTAATCTGAGAATCTGTTTAACCAAAGAAATGATGCTTGTGTATGTTGTCATGCCAGAAAACCTTGCTTATGAACACTGGACAACGTTTAGCTTTTCAATATTGTCAAAACAAGAATTTAGTCCCCCGTCAGATTTAAAAACATGTTTTGGAAAACTTAAAGTCGTATTTTTTTCATTGAGTTTCATTTTGCAACAGATGTGTGAAGTGGCAAATATTAAACTCAGGTGTGATTCAAAGGCAGTGTATGTGCTGTAATATGTGAAAACTGACAGGACTCTTTAAAGCATTCCTGAGCCCTAAGTCTGAAACACGCTGTGGCACGCCCGGTGGAAATGCAACTGCTTCCTTGAGTGGGTGTAACGTGCTCCGGGGACTTTAGACTCACATGGAAATCCCAAGTGTGACATAAAAAGATACATTTAAATATTTTAACAACCTTAAACTTATTTTGTGTATTTATGTGTTTTAGTTTCCATGATTAATGTATGAATTGAGGGTGAAATTAAGATGATGTTAGTGGAGAATTTAGTTTTATATTGCTTTTTATATTCTGATCAATGATTAAAAAATGAAATTCGGAATAAAAATGTATTATTAGAGGATGAGATGAGTTATTATGATTAGATTAGTATTGATCCTTGATCCTTATCCTTATATTTATCAAAAAATGAAACATGTAGTTTATGTACCTGTGAGATGCACTGTGTTTAAAGATCCAGCAGGGGGCAGCACAGTAGTATCAGTTTGTCCTGGAACGCCTCTGACATTTGACCTTTACTATTAGAGGAGGTAAAAACCAAAAGCTAAGTTTATAGAACAATGTATGGAGTGTGGGGATCAGGGAAATATTTTACTGCTATTGTTCGTGATCATCATCATTACCATTGCGTTGATGTGGCATTCAGATGTTTAAACATACTGGTATCATATTAACTTTTATTACAGGTGCAGTTATAGTCACTTTAAACTGTTGAGTTGAATTTATAATCTTAAATGCTTTTGAATGCTTTTTATAATCTGAAATGTTTATATGCAGATTAGATTGCATTATAAAAGAAAGGCCTAACTCTGAGTACACTTTGTGCCAAAATAGACAGGAAACTGCATGCTTTGCAGAAAGTGAAACTAAAAGCAGAGTCTAAGTGCAAGTTATTTTGAGGAGCTGTTTGGATGATGCTATTTGAATAACCAGGTTATTCATTATTATCTTTTATTCATTTATATATTTTGATTAAGCTTTTAGTAGTGGTTCCATATATATAGTTTTAGTTAGGTTATTAGGTACATGAGAATTGGCCTCTCTTCTCATAAGACAAAGTTCGTGTGAGGTTGACACACACACAAAGACACGCTTACACAGCAGTTGGACTCAGGGGTAGGTGAAGGTTCAAATAATATTTTGTAAAAACTTGCAACTGCAAAGTTGTGTCTGCACAAGTGACAGTGTGCCTTGAGACATGCTGCTGATGTTCCAGCCGATAAGCAGGGCGTCCGGTGGCGACAGGAAGACACCTGGGATGGAGACGAGGCCATGTTCTTTTCACACTGTGTTAAAAGTCATTGTGGTTTTGAATTAACTTATGCATGTATTGTATCGGATGACGTATGAGGGGGGCGTCAGTAAACCTACCCTGATGTTATAAAACCATTCCTGTTTAGTTTTGGGGCGGAGATCTACAGCTGATGTTTTGCAGTGCACATCTCCCCACGCTGTGTGTGTTCATTAAAATCGTTGATTGACCAAGCTTTTCTGGACTATGGTTGTTCTTACTCTCGTCCTCAATATTGGACCTTAACAGGAGCTAAGAGGAAACAAAAATAATTAAATATGCACAAACAGCTCAATAAGTCTCTGTCATGGGGGACTTGAGATGTGACATCAGGACGACCCTGCTGTTGGATTTTAAAGTTTTAGTACTGGTTACACCTGTTTTATACATGCAGGTCCTCCCAGTGCTCACCTCGTCATTGTAGATTATTTGTGCAGTGATCCCAGATCAGTTAGCAGCTGCATCAACGTTTAGAAGGTCTACACACATATAAACTTGAAGTACCATGTTCTGCCTGAAGTATTTATGCCATGTTCACGTTCACTGTGTAAGATACTGAAGCAGAAATAAAGAGACAGACATGTTTCAGCTTGTGGCTTCATCAGAGCCATTAGAAAACATGTTACAGAAAACATTTTATATTATGAAGGTGCAAAGATGTGAACTTTCACTGAGAGACTAACAGCGCTGTGCTCCTGATCATGTGCCCAATAGGAACAGAGCTAGGAGGTGTTTTTGCAGCAGTCTATCAATTTCTGCATTGTCGTGACCGAAAGGATTTTGACAAATTAATTAGATAAACAAGGACACTGAGAAAAAAGAGAGCCCATGCTTTAACAATTGCCTTGTTTGGAGCAGTGGCCGCTACCTCCGTGCAGAGTTTTGTCTTCTCCGGCGCTGATAATTGGTGTCTGTCTTGTGTCAGTGATGTAAAAGATGGATTTAATGTGACATGACCATTCAAACAGCAGTCGCTTTCTAAAATATTAGATATGTATTGGATTCAGGACCACATATGAAAGTGACCCGGGTCAGATTTGTAAATATCAAATTTGTGCTGTTCAAACTGTCATACCATGATCGGATATGGGTCGCACAGGGTCAAAAAAATTAGATCCGATGCGTTTTCGCTTGCAGTGTGAACGCAGCCTAAATAGGTTCCCTAAAACGGTGGACAGAGCTACAGACCCACAACACCCTTACCCTGTTAGCCAGCAGCACTACTTGTGCAGTTAATAAAAGGACAGGTAATGTTTGTGTTGATTGTTGTGTTCATTCATCAGGTTTCAGCTGTTTCTCAGCAGAGGATGAAGAAACTTTAATTTTATTTGTATACTTTCTGTGTCACCAGGTCATGTTGGTGACACAGGCATGATGTTTGACTCAGTCTGAGGTTTTGTTGACACTGAACTTGCTGCTCGTCTTTCTACTGTTATTCATATTCAGGCCAGAAGAAGTGGAAAAAAACCTAAATGGTCATGAAAATTGTTCCCTGTAATGTAATGAACTTTTTCTTTTAACTGTTTATATTTCCTGAGTAGGAAACATCATCCCTGAAGTCAATCAATGCAACAAATAACATTTTCTGAAGAAAGTAGAAACAAAACTAGAGAACAGATGAGAGTTATTGCTGAAAATTGAGTCATCTTTCATACTTTAATCTACTTTAAGATTTTGTTATTATTTTTATTATTGTTACCAGGTTATTACAGGGAGAAGCTCAAAGATCTCTGCTACACTTCAGTTTCTCATTAATAATAAATAAAAGATTTCACATCATGATACATCACAAAATATGCACAAAAAAGGACGTTCATTTGGTTTACATGTAAATATTTATTGAAAAAGAAAAGTTTAAGCAATGCTGCAATTATAATATAAATTATTATATAGCTTTCTTGTAAGAAAAGTTACATAAGAGGTTATCGAGAGATTAGAGAGAGAAAAGTGTCAGTGTGAAACTACATGGAGCTTCACTTTCATAAAACACTTTAAACACTCTATAAGATTCAACCTTTGATAAACTGGACTGACTTAAACAATTATGCAAACTTGTTAACTAAAAAAAGAAACAAAAAACCTTCACCTAAAGAGGGGATTGTCACACAGAGTTCATATTTTAGACCAAGATTTAAAAAAAAGAAAAAACAACAACAACACGACCCTTATAATTCCCAAACTGTCCCAAATGCCATTCAGTCATAGCTGATCAATGGATGCTGAACATTATCAGGCACATTGTTGATCACATATAAGCCACAGAACTTCATCTACACCCAGATGATCACATACAGTGTTTGTGTTTTCTGAATGTCTGATATCTAAATTAATCTGCTGATGAATGTAGGATAGTTGATCACTAGATGTAATCATGTTCAGGTACCTTGTATGAACCCTTGTCATTACAATATTTGCACATCATAAAAACAGGAAGAAAAATAATACCAACAACAACAGTAATACTACCACTAACAACAACGGGCACAGCAGAAACTACCAGGAAAAGTAGATTGATTAGTCCAACAGATTCATCTTTCTTCCCTTCTTCCTTCTTCCCTTCTTCCCTTCTTCCTTCTTCCTTCTTCCCTCCATCCTCTGTGACTCCTCTTGGCTGACCTGCAGGTGAGAAACAGGTGTGAGGTGTCAGCTGTCAAGTAGGTGATGAGTGAAGTAAGTAAAATTTATTAATGTAGCACTTTTTAAGACAAAAATCTATTACAAAGTGATTTAACATTGATAGTAAAAACAGCGCACAGAAACACAATGCACAAGATTATCAAAATGTTTGTTAAATGGGAGTGTTTCTAACTCATCAGAAATTTACTGTAATGGTTTTTTCTCTGGGAGTGTCATCTACTGGTTGTAACTTAATCTCGGCTCCATCCAGAAAAGCCCAATGCCTAGGTGGAGTTACCAAGCTGGGTATTACACCACCAGGATCACAACAAAGATTCTGGTAAGGAAAGGTGTGACCACAGCAGAGAGCAACCAGCGTGTTGCTGTGGACTTTAATAAGGCATGTGTGAAAACTGTACCCCCAAATTCCACCAATGTTAAGTGTCCTACCAGAGGGGTGAGGACACTGGACCATGTAAATACATCAAGCAGTCCTACAGACTGACACTCCTCCATGACCTAGGACAATCTGACAAAACAAAAAAAACAAGCCCCTCCAAGCACCCTGGTCATGGTTACAGACCTATAGCACTCACAGGAAGCGCTACATGGAGATGGTCTTTGTGGACTACAGCTCAGCATTTAACACTATAATCCCAGACATTTTTACCATGAAACTGGACCACCTTCAACCTGATCCTTGATTAAATATATCCTCATCAACTGGCCCCAAAGGCTCCAATAGTCGGGCACCCACATCTCTGCCAATCTCACCTGGGACCACAACACCAACGTGCTGGAAAAGAAGGCCCAGTAGTGGCTGCACTTCCTCCGTATCCTGAAAAAGAATAACCCAGACCAGACGCTGCAGCTGGTCTTCTACTGTCCCTTAGTGGAAAGCGTACTGTCCTACTGCCTTGGTATTCGGTACGCAGGGGCTACAACTGAGAACAGAAAGGCTGCGCAGAGGGCAATCAACCACACCCAAAAAGCATTGGCTGCCTTCTGCCTCCCATGGAGGCGATCGTCATATAGTCCTTTCTCATGGAAAAGAAGGCCATCACCGTTGACCCCTTGCACCCCGCCTAGCACCCGTTTGACCCATGCTCTCTGGTCGGTGCATAAGTTGAGTCGCGTTCAACACCTCCAGAGTCAGAAACACTTTCTTTCCATTTGGACTCTCAACAAGTACTGTCCCTGCTGGTGACTTCTTGTGACAGTTGGATGAACCTAGAATCTCAGCTCACAATGACTTGATGTCGTCTTCATTTTCATCTGACCAATCACATGCAAAGACTAGGATCACAACATTGTGTGAAAGAAAGGAGGGCAGAGACTGTGAAGACAGCGACTGTGGTGGTACAGGCTAGGTACACAGAGCGACACAGAGACAAGGATCTGGAATTAAGTGCAGATGTGTTGGGGAAAAGTAAAAAAAATATCGGAAATGAAATAGGCTGCATTTAAATGATACTGGAGACACCAAAGCTGAGCGCTGAATTTTTAAAATTGTAATATGTTGAAACAAATTCAAAAAATACTCCTAAGCGCTGCTCATATCAACCTGTAGCTGGAGGAGAGGTGTTATTCATTGGCCCTGGAAGAGTGTCCTGTTTTGAGTCAGGTATCTCTTTTGCACCATCCACTGTGTTGAATAAACCACGGCCTGCTGCAAGTCAAATCAAAAGAACAACATTTATTCCAAAACAAACGACGCCAGGAAAAAAGGGTTTAGATGAGGAGCTGGCTGACGTCACTGGCAGTGACTTTCAGACATTTTTCCATCGTAGAGAAGAACAGATTTCAGATTGTCTTTGTCCAGGCTTTAAACCCCATGTGTGTTCTTCTGAGCAGCAGTAAATGCATAAAAATAAGGCTTTCGTGAAAACACTAATTCAAACACTTCTTACCAACACAGATCAGGGCTAAAATAGAAGGCTCCCAGTGATACTGAATGAAGAGCCATTAAAGATCAATAAGGCAGCAGAGCTAAAAGAGCCAAAGATCTCACAAACACTGAACACTCCTCACTCACTTGGAGAACCAACTTTCAGGTTGATGATGCTGATGAGCTTCAAAGGTTTTCCAGCTCTTTTGATGACACGGCACTCGTATGTTCCAGCAACATCTTCTCTCACATTCTTCAGAATCAAAGACACGTCTCCATCAGCTATTTGTCTGTCCTTCAGATCCACCCGGTTCTCAAAAGATGGATGTTGGTAATCTGGAACAAGTCGTCCATGCTGATATAAAAGGACAAGTTCTTCATCTTCCAGGTCAGTTCTGCTCCACTCTACAACTATGACGATGTGGGCTTGAGCTCGACATGTCAGAGTGACGTCCTGTCCAGACACAGCGGTGATGATTTTGTGATCTGAAAGAAGAAAACGACACAGAACAGAGAGGTTAAAGGTCATTTTATTCACTTCTTCAACAGCCAGAGTGAAGATCATTCACAACTCAGCCTTATTACACTCTTCTACATACATACACAAGCAATAAACATGCACAGATAAATTGAATCAATATTAAATAATTCTGCTTGTTTCTTTATGTTGATCTGTGATTGAAATGGCATTTAGCTCCTGACAGGTAAAACTCACCAGCAAAGGTAAAAATTAAGAGGCTGACTAACAGTTAGTTTGTTCTAAATGTCTGAGTTTGTCGGGATTTTCCGTGAATAACTGAACCTGAGTTTAAACCTAACTACCTAAGATTAAATTTAAGGTTTAAATAAAGTCCAGTTTCCATAGAAATTATTCCAGGTTCAGATTCTGTCATGACTAGACTGTGTGCAGGGATGAGTGATGACATGGAGGACCCAAAGTGCAGACACGTGTACTCAAAACAGGTTCAATACTAAACTCAAAAAAGTAATAAAACTGAGAATCCAAAATAAACTTAAGCAGACAGACCAAACACACAGCAAGATGAGGGTAGATCACGACACGGACCCAGAGAAACACAAGGCTTAAATACACAGAGCGAGCAATCAGGAAATGAGAGACAGGAGGAAAACACAGCTGGGGCAAATCAGGGCTAACGAGACAAAGGAAGCAAAACCAAGAGACGTGAGACCAGGGCAGACACAGAACAGAGGGAGTATGGAAAACAAAACTTAAGAACTACATAATCACACACCAAGAAGAACTGGGGAAATAGAAATGCAAAACAGAACCCAAAAGCTTCACAATAATAAACTAAGATGAGAAAACAAATAAAAGGTACAAAACTGAAACCACTGGGTCAGTGACCCACGTACCCTAACAGATACTAATGATGGATAATAATCACTAAGGCTTTTGAAATATGTGAGCGAACTGGATCCTCAGCAGTTCTGTGTGATTGGTAAAGAGGTATGTGTCTCTCAGCTTTCTGGTCAAACTGGTCCAGTAGTGTTTTTTGCTACGTGTGTGTGTGTGTGTGTGTGTGTGTGTGTGTGTGTGTGTGTGTGTGTGTGTGTGTGTGTGTGTGTATGTGTAGGTGACTTTCTCTGTTCTTGTTTTGCATGATTTGTTTGATTGAGAAGTGATTTCAAAGTTTCATATGAGAGCTAAAAGAGAGAAGAGCAGCGCCAGTTCAAACTTTTTTTTAAACAAGTTTCTCACACCGTAGAGTTTCAGAGGGGAATATAAAGCTGACACTGAATTCAGCGCTCTCAAAGAAAGAGGAGAAAATAATTAGTCACACTGGGGAAGCGATCTGAGTAATGTTCAAGTAGTTGAAAGAATGAAAGAGTTGTTTAAATGTACCTGTGCCTGTAAGAGGGTCCTGTTGTGAGTCAGGTACCTCTGCTGCAGAGTCCGCTGTGTTGAAGAAAACAGGATCTACACCATCTTCTGCAAGTCAAACCAAAAGAAGAACCTTTATTCTAAAACAAATGAACCCAGCCGAACAGAAAAGTGTTAATAAGGAGCCGGCTAAGATCACAACCAGTGGCTTTCTGACATTTTTTTCTTCTTACTGTATAATATATAATAAATAATGCTACTGTAGCAAGCAACTAACATGCAGATGTTGAAAAGCACCAAAGATCCTAAACACACTGAACTCCTCACTCACTTGGAGGACCAACTCTGAGGTAGATGATGCTGATGAGCTTCATATGTTGTCTGCCTCTCTGGATGACACGACACCTATATGTTCCACTATCAGCAGTGGTCACATCCTTCAGAATCAAAGACACGTCTCCATCAGCTATCTGTCTGTCCTTCAGATCCACCCGGTTCTCAAAAGATGGATGCTGGTAATCTGGAACAAGTCGTCCATGCTGATATAAAAGGACAAGTTCTTCATCTTCCAGGTCAGCTCTGCACCACTGTACATGTCTGATGATGTTATTTTGAGTTTGACATGGTAGAGTGACGTCCTCTCCAGGCACAGCAGTGATGATTGTGTGGTCTGAAAAACAACACAGAACTGATGGATTAAACATTTACCACTCAGACGATCCAAGAAAAGGTGATGGTGTGGCAGTTTATGTGAGGGTCTGTCTTGCTGCTCAAGTGCTGCTCTCTAGATCTGCAACTAAGCAATTTATAATAACTATTAATTTGTTTAGAAAAGCCTTTGACAGTTGTTGGCTGCTATCAGTCTCCATCTGCGTCCTCCAGCACATTACCTTCCCTGGTTCAACTTTTATCTAAACTGCATTTTAATGAAATCACTCTGGTAGGTGATTTTTATTGGGACTGACTTTTTTTTCTGTGTCTGATGATTTTAAGGTGCACTGCTTGTTGTTAAATCATACTCTAATAATTTAAAGCCAACACTTTAATTACAAACCTCCAGACAAATCTTCTCTTATTAATCTTTTTGTAACCAATGTGCAGCATACGTTTTCCACATTAGTGGTTTTTACCAGTGGCCTGTAAATAAATAAAAATGAAGCTTTACAGTGAGCAAGCTTTTCTTCATGACTTAGTTCAGGACATCCCTCAGTTCAGTTCTGAACTGGCTGGTCTCCTACATTAGAGAAACCAGGTCGGAGCAGCCGTGAGACAGTACAGATCTGATGCTATTGCCTACGTTTTTGTCAGCAGTGTAACCGGTTTACTGCCTCCATCAGGAAGGCCAAACATGACAATTTTTTTTACTTTAAACACTGACAGTCTAAATGACCTGAGGAGGTTTTGGCAAACTATAGTCTCTTTCTGCCAGCTCTCATTCCTCAGAGCCACCTCCTTTCTTAAGTATTGACTCCATTCTTGTGCCAAACAAAACTGAAATGCTCGAATGTTTCAACAATCACTTCGTTGCTTCTTGTTCTTTGTTTAGCACAGTATCCAATAGTAAACCTCTTGCATACAACTCTGCTAGTACTTCCCTGGCTACTCATACTATTTTCTTTGCATCCTTTACTGTGAAAGGGTTGTGCAAGGGTTTGAAGAGCCTCAACACCAAAAAGTCAGCTGGTCCTGCTAGTTCGTCTCCTTTCTTCTTGCACCTGACTGCTGGCTGCAAATATCACAATTGAGCTAATGTCTTATATTTTATATATACACATACACACACACACACACACACATTTATATGTATATATATATATATATATATATATATATATATGGAGAGAGAGAGAGGGAGCGAGATAAATAAATGATTCCAGATTCAGATTTATTCCAAGCTCAGCTCTTCTACCAGAGGCCTGGAAGCTTGAGGGTCCTGCGCAGTATCTTTGCTGTTCTTAGGACTGCGCTCTTCTGGACAGAGATCTCTGATGTTGTTCCTGGGGTCTGCTGGAGCCACTCACCTAGTTTTGGAGTCACCGCACCTAGTGCTCCGATTACCACAGGAACCACCGTTACCTTCAACCTCCACATTTTCTCGAGCTCTTCTCTGAGCCCTTCGTATTTCTCGATCTTCTCATGTTCCTTCTTTCTGGTCAAAATGGGTTGTCTCCCATTTTGACCTCAGGATTTCCAGGTCATACTCAGCACAGATGCCCAGGAGGCGCCCAGGAGGCATCCTTGTCAGATACCCGAACCACCACCTCAACTGGCTCCTTTCAATGTGGAGGAGCAGTGGCTCTACTCAGGGCGGACCTCATCCACCCCAGGAGCTCTGCCACCAAGGAGTTGTTTAACTGCCTGAGTGACCTCGCACTCGGAGATAGGTCATATTTAACCAGTACTCTGTTTTCTCTGGTTGATTGGTCTTCTTTGGCCTTATGCAGGATGATTTGTTCGTATCACTTTATCTACTATTTACACTTTGTCTGCTAAATATATTTCTAGTTTACTGCCCCCTTATTTATCAGTGTACATGTTGCACAGACATTTTAGTCATAGACTGCGGTCTTGGGACATGATTACATGCAGTTGGTACAGAGCTTGGAAAGTAGGAATTTACCTATTCTGCCCCATCTTGATGAAATACATTACAGGAGGATTTGAAGCTCTCTCATTTCACTTCAAAAGATGTCAAAATGTTTTTGTGAAATCATCACTAGGATTTTTTTTGTCTTTGATATTACTGTGTACAGTAGACAAATTGTTATTTTTGTCTTTGTTTTATTGTTGTAATTTCAATATGTTTGTGTGGAACTGATCTCTCTTGCATCTCAATGGGACTACATGTATGAATAAAGGTTAAATAAAAATAAAGGTCAGTCTGTTCACTTCTACAACAGCCAATGAGAGTGGAGATCAGATCAGAGAGCACTGAGCTCTGCTTTAAGGTCAACACACACAGAGTTTTCAATAACGTAACTCCTTACAGATTTCAATCACTGTATAATATATAATAAATAATGCTACAGTGGCAACAAACATGAAGGTGATGGAATCTCTCATACATTTAAACAAGTTAATGTGCAGTAAACTAAAACAATATTATTACAGGTTCAAACCTCTAAAAAACGGACCTGCATCACGTTTGACAGCTACACAAAGCTTTGTAGTTTTATACTGACTCCTGAAACTCCAACACATCACACTGACACATCTGTCATTGAAATCTCATTTAGTTCCTGACAGGTAAAACTCACCTGCAGAGGTAAACATGCAGAGGCTGAATAACAGCAAAGTTGAGCAGAGTGATGCAGTCACAGCAGACATTTCCTCCAGCACCGATGATCTTAGTTTGCTCTAAATGTCTGAGTCTGTTGGTACTTTCAGTGCATAACTGAACCTGAGTTTAAACCTGACTACCTGAGATTACATTTAAGGTTTAAATTAAGCTGAAAGTCTAGTTTCCATAGAAATGATTCCAGATTCAGATACTAATGCTGGATAATAATTTCTTCTATCTCTTCTTAAGGCTTTTGAAGTATGTGAGAGAACTGGATCCTCAGCAGCTCTGTGTGGGTGGAAAAGAGGCATGTGTGTCTTCCAATCTTCTGGTCAAACTGGTCCTGTAGTGTTTGTTACCTGTAGTGTTTGTTACCTGGTGTGTGTGTGTGTGTGTGTGTGTGTGTGTATGTGTGTACGGGTTCGTACTATCCTGGTGGGGACCAAAATCTGACTTTTACTATCCTGGTGGGGACTTTCTGCACCGTGGGGACCAAAATCCAGGTCCCCTCGGGGTTGAAAGCAATTTTCACACTCAAAATGTGGTTTTACTGTCAGGGTTACAATTAGGTTATGGTTAGGTTTAGGGTAAGGGTTAGGGTTAGGCATTCATTTTTAATGGTTAGGGTTAGGGTAAGGGGCTAGGGAAAGCATTATGTCAATGGGATGTCCCCACGAGGATAGCAAACCAGACATGTGTGTGTGTGTGTGTGTGTGTGTGTGTGTGTGTGTGTGTGTGTGCGTGTTTCATATTATATGATCTCCCAGGATGTAAAGGAAATGTACATTTATAAACTTAAAAAGAAACTAGCTTTTTTGTGATGGTAGTGGGAACAGTTTCACTCTCAGTGGGTGCTGGAGGTCGTAGGAAGGAGGGTGGGCAGTTGGCAGAGGTAGAGGTAGACGATGTTTCAGGGGAGACATCTTGTAATTTAAAGCTTGGCTTTTGCAGGTAAGTAGATCCATGGCTCTCGACAGCTCCTCAGCCACACAGAGAACATTGGAAAGCCAGAGAGGCGTCATTGGAAAAAAGTATATAAACACATGCATTGAGGAGCCTGAATACTGCACTAGATATGCAGACTTTATGCACAAGCTGCATCCTTGTGGGGTGGTTAAGTGAATGAGCAACAAGTGCATGGAAACAAAGAGCAGATGATAGCAGCTTCACCCAAAGATGGAGCCTTGTCTGCTCAACCAAACATAGACCACAGAGAGAAAGCAAAAATACATGCACAAGACCCACTCATGAAAAATACGTCCAAATAGATACACAATACACACTACACAATTTGGTGCTTAATGAGGTTTATGTGTTCATGTAATTTATTAATTTAATAAAGTGCTGAGATCTACAGTCCACCAAAATAATATATTATCAGCAACCGAATACATTGATTTAAGCTGAATTTATGAAAGTGTGAACTTTAACTTATAATTAGGACCTTTTTCAAAGTTAAACATGTGAAGAGCTCATAAATCATGTTTTATTCTGTGAACCTATGAAACATAATGTAGACAGAGAAAACCCATAAGCCTTGATAAATATGTTAGATAAAAACAAAAACAAACAGATTTTATATTTCTGACTAAAATAAGGAAGGCATCTCTCATTTAGGGGTTTATCTTTGCTCCACTGAGCTGATGGAAACAGAAACATGTCAGCAGGAGCACTGGTGAAGGAAGGTTTTCTAGTTTCTCTGTGCTGCCACTCAGTGAACACTTTAAAATTAACTGTTTTTTAGTGATCAGGTGTCATTCTGGAAACATTAACTGCAAACTGAAAAAGGAAAGAAGTAATATATTCACAGGATTTCACCTGATTAAAGTTTCAAACACATGTGCTAGTTTTAGATGATGCCGCAGCACTATAATAGAGCCAAGACTGCCCCCTTCATAACGTCCTTTAAAAACAGACAATCTTTTAATTTAATCACTCAAAGACCTAACCGAATCTTCCATAGAGCTTACCCAGCTGACCGGGCTAAATGGAAGGCTTCATAATTTATTTTAGGAAAAAAATCATCTCACAGTTCAACATTTTTTGTGACTTTCTGCCTCTTTGGAGCAAAAAAAGGCCAATTAAGCACATGAGAAATCATTGGAAAGGCCAGGATCTCCTCTGTTGAGCTCATCAGGACTTTAGGAGGGCAGCTCAAATAAGTCAAAGATATAGAAAACAAATGTCTGATACAGTACTCTCAGAAAGATATAATCTTTTAGCCCTGATGTTGTGCTCCTTTCATTTTAAACAGTTTTGTGTTCCCGGTCAAAAATGGCTCTTTGATTAAGATTCAACTATACAAACTATTATAATTGATATATTATCTACCTGTTGTTTTCTCAATCCCAACTCATCAAATGTGTGACGCATGGTCAGGCTCCCTCTGCTTCACTTATCGACGCGCAGGGTACCCCCCTTGCGTCGAGAATTGACGTGCAGGGTCCTCTCATTGAATACTATGCTGCTCCCTAAACGTTGTTTATTGACGACAAGAGATTGCCGTGGAAGAGCCTGTTGTTCATATATTTATACATTTCCAAAATCACATTGTAGTGACGTGTACTGAGCACAATATATTATATAATGTAAACAACTACCTGAGAAACAACAGATACAGCAGATAAATTAATTATAGGCCATTACTTTTGTATCGTTTATTGCATTTATGGAGGGAGAGGTGTATGCTGGGTAATGGCACAGCTAGCGACTGGGTGACTTCATTCACCCGCTTCGGATGTTATCAGTCCATACAATGGGCGTTATTAGCAGAAATCAGTCCCATAGATATGGGCCATCTCCACCTGCTAGATTGTTCAGAAGGTTGTTATCATCCACCCAGATGGAGGATCACTTACAGGAGCGTGGAAGACTCCAGAATCCACTCTGGCTGGAATCCGGTGGATACAGCGGTGTTTACAGGTAAGGTCATTTAAATGGACAGCATTTATAGAATGACTATTAAAAGTCAGCGAGTGTCAATAATGTTAATGTGGTTATGTTAGTAATACACAGAGTGCTAATATAACAGCTTTAAGATGCATTTGTAGATATTATCACGTCTTTTACCATCTTTATGGTGCTAGTCAAGTCAAGTCAAGTCAAGTTGGCTTTATTGTCACTTCAACCATATACAGTTAGTTCACAGTGAAACGAAACAACGTTCCTCCAGGACCAAGGTGCTACATGCAACATAAATTTACAACATAAATTAACAGAAAACACTAAACTAGCTAACTAAGAGGCCTAGTTAGCTGGCTAGCA
Organism: Pelmatolapia mariae; assembly: GCF_036321145.2. NCBI lineage: Eukaryota > Metazoa > Chordata > Actinopteri > Cichliformes > Cichlidae > Pelmatolapia > Pelmatolapia mariae. The sequence goes on from NC_086229.1 coordinate 68,852,185, forward strand.
GAGACAAGACAGACTGACCTAACATAAATTACAACATAAATTAACAAAAACTAACTATCTAACTATCTAAGGAAAACTTGGTAGGTAGTAGCTAGGTAGTGGAAGAACAGTAAACATTCCTTAGTGTAGCAGCAAAAATTAGGAAGTAAAGAAGTTAGTGCAAAAAATCCAGTAATAATATTGTGCAAAAGAGCATTTACAGGTTGGTGTGTACGATAGTTTGGTGGTGTAGGTCAGTGTGTTTGCGCTTGTGTTGATTAGTCAGTCCAGTCTCAATGCTTTGAGGTAGTTGAGTTAAGCTGAGTGATAGTGTTTGTGTTTGTGTGTGTGTGCGTGTGTGCGTGTGTGCGTGTGCGCGTGTGTGTGTTTATCAGTCCAGTCCCTTTTTGTTGAGGAGACGGATGGCTTGTGGAAAAAAGCTGTTGCACAGTCTGGATGTGTGTGCCCGAATGCTTCGGTACCTTTTTCCAGATGGCAGGAGTGTGAAGAGTGTGTGAGAGGGGTGTGTCCGATCAGCCACAATGCTGGTGGCTTTGCGAATGCAGCGTGTGGTGTAGATGTCCTCAATAGAGGGGAGAGAGACCCCGATGATCTTCTCTGCTGTTCTCACTATCCGCTGTAGGGTCTTGCGGTCCGATATGGCACAGTTCCCAAACCAGACAGTGATGCAGCCGCTCTGGATGCTCTCGATAGTTCCTCTATAGAAGGTGGTCAGGATCGGTGGTGGAAGCTGGGCCTTTCTCAGTCTTCTCAGAAAGAAGAGACGCTGTTGGGCTTTCTTGTGCAGGGAGCTGGTGTTGAGGGACCAGCCGAGGTCCTTCTCCAGGTGGACGCCCAAGAATTTGGTGCTGTCGACGATCTCCACAGAGGAGCCGTTGATGCTCAGCGGTGAATGGTCGCCTCGTGTCCTCATAAAGTCAACAACCATCTCTTTTGTCTTGTCAACATTCAGAGACAGGTTGTTGTCTTTACACCAGATCGTTAGCCTCTGTACTTCCTCTCTGTACGCTGACTCGTCGTTCTTGCTAATGAGACCCACCACGGTCTTGTCATCAGCGAACTTAATTATGTGATTTGAACTGTGTGTTGCTACACAGTCATGAGTCAGCAGTGTGAACAGCAGAGGACTGAGCACACAGCCTTGTGGGGCCCCAGTGCTCAGTGTGGTGGTGCTGGAGGTGCAGTTCCCGATCCGTACTGACTGAGGCCTTCCGGTCAGAAAGTCCAGGATCCTATTGCAGAGGGAGGTGTTCAGGCCCAACAGGCTCAGCTTTCCGATCAGTTGTTGGGGGATGATCGTGTTGAATGCTGAGCTGAAATCTATGTACAGCATTCGAACGTGTGTGTCCTTCTTGTCCAAGTGTGTGAGGGCAAGATGGAGTGCAGTGGAGATGGCGTCGTCCGTTGAGCGGTTATGGCGGTACGCAAATTGCAGTGGGTCCAGTGAGGGGGGCAGCAGGGTCTTGATGTGTCTCATGACGAGCCGCTCGAAGCACTTCATGATGGTGGGTGTAAGTGCAACAGGACGGTAGTCGTTGAGACAGGACACAGAAGACTTCTTGGGCACGGGGACGATGGTGGTGGCCTTGAAGCACGTGGGAACGACGGCACTGCTCAGAGAGATGTTGAAGATGTCGGTGAGAACATCTGCCAGCTGTTCAGCACATTCTCTGAGCACTCTGCCTGGGATGTTGTCTGGTCCAGCAGCTTTACGTGGGTTGACTCTGCGTAGAGTTTTCCTCACCTCAGCTGTAGTGAGACACAGCACCTGGTTGTTCGGAGGAGGGGTGGTCTTCCTCGCCGCCACGTCGTTCTGCCTGTCGAACCGAGCGTAGAAGTTGTTCAGCGCATCTGGGAGGGAGCCGTCACCATCACAGGCAGGTGATGTCGTCCTGTAGTTAGTGATGGCTTGTAAGCCCTGTCACATGCGCCGTGTGTCGCCGCTGTCCTTGAAGTGGTTGTGGATTCTCTGGGCGTGTGCGCGCTTCGCCTCCCCGATGGCCCGAGAAAGTTTGGCCCTAGCTCATCTAAGCGCCACCTTATCTCCCGCTTTGAAGGCTGGCTATGGATTTGAAGTCTCGGGTCCTCAGAAGTGCACGCACTTCCGCAGTAATCCACAGTTTCTGGTTGGGTCGTGAGATGATGGTCTTGGAGACAGTGACGTCATCGGTGCACTTGTTGATGTAGCTGGACACTGATGACGTGTACTCCTCCAAGTCAGTGAAGTCGCCATAAGTTGCAGCCTCCCTAAACATGTTCCAGTCAGTGCTCTCGAAACAGTCCTGAAGAGCAGAGGTGGCTCCTGCTGGCCAGGTTTTCACCTGCTTCAGAACTGGTTTTGATCGCCTGACGAGTGGTCTGTATGCTGAAATTAGCATAACAGAGATGTGGTCTGAGTAGCCAAGGTGGGGGGGGGCTCTGCCCGATATGCGCCAGGGATGTTTGTGTAAACAAGATCCAGCGTGTTTTCCCCTCTCATTGCAAAGTCCACATACTGATGGAATCTAGGAAGCACTGACTTGAGATTTGCATGGTTGAAAACTCCAGCAACAATAAACAGTCCATCCGGGTGTGTATTTTGCAGTTCACTGATCTTTGTATACAGTTCCCCTAGCACTTCCTTAGCATTAGCGCTAGGTGGAATGTACACTCCGATAATGAAAACAGTGGTGAATTCCCGTGGTAAATAAAAAGGTCTGCATAGCTTAAAGTTACGGTGTTACGCAGAGAGACGCGGTGAGGGAAACATCAGACTTCACTCTGTCTCAACTGAAGTAATTGCTTTATTGATTTACTTAACAAAGGCACAGGTTTTTCTTCACCAGCTTCTCCCTGAGCCAGCACTGCTCCAAGTCCAACATTAGAGGCATCTACCTGTACAACAAATGTTTTGGAAAAATCCGGGCTTTGCAAAACAGGGGCTTCAGAAATCTGTCTCTGTAAATATTGGAAAGCATGTTCACAGTCATCATTCCACATCACAAGTGTGTTTTCTCTTTTAACTATACTCTTTTACTCTTTTAACGGTTTTTCTGGCCACAGTATAAGGTCCTTGCCACTTAGCCAGCAACTTTCTTGGTCCAGTAGGCAAAAGTACTAAAACCTTTTGACCAGTCTTTAGTTCTCTCTCTCAGGCATGCTTGTCATACCATACCTTTTGCTTTTCCTGCGCCTTCTGCATATGGTCTCTAACCTTTTCTCTGTATGTTTCCAGTTTGTCTCTCATCTGCAATATGTAGGAAATGATGTTTGTCGTCGAAGCCACTTCAGTAGACCCCGGTGCCACTTCAGCCACCCAGTTCTCCTTCAGCATATCCAGTGGGCCTCTAACCTGCCTTCGATAGAGCAGCTCAAAAGGGGAGAAACCAGTTGAAGCCTGTGGTACTTCTCTGTATGCAAACAACAGAAAAGACAACCATTTATCCCAATCTTTGCCAGTATCATCAATAAACTTTCTCAACATTTGCTTTAATGTACCATTAAATCGTTCCACCAAACTGTCCATTTCTGGATGGTACCACTGTTTTGCACATACCAACCTCTGTATATTTTATATATCTTATTTTATTGTTTACTTTATTTCATTTGTAAAACATGTATATACATACTATATACACACTCAAACACACACACGTAGAAAAACATATTTAGTATACACATTCAGTAATGTATATACCTTTACATATTGTACATATATTTATTACTTTTTAGATTAGCCATTTTTATATTTTGCTTGTTTTACATTATTGTATTTTGCACAACTCTGTTGCTTGTGAAGCTCGCACACAAGAATTTCACTCACATGTACTGTACCAGTGTACCTGCACATGTGATGTGACAATAAAAGTGATTTGATTTGATTTGATTTGATTTGATTTGATTTGATTTGGTAGGGAGTAGTTCGAATATCTTTTACACCAAGTTGTTCATTTAGAGACTTTATCAAATGTGACATAAAACTGGTACCCTGATCTGTCAGGATCTCCTTTGGAATGCCAACTCTGGAAAAAAGGTCTACTAAGCATCGAACAATGTGTTTGACCTGCAGAGAACGCAGTAGATAAACATCCGGATATCTTGTGGCATAATCACAAATGACTAACACATATTTATGACCCCTACTGCTCTTAGGTAAAGGACCTATGATATCCATAGCTATTCTCTCATAAGGTACATCCATTATTGGTAATGTTTGCAACTGGGCTCGGTCTGAAATTTTGGTGGGAGCCACTTTCTGACATTCATGGCATGTTTTGCAGTAGTCAACCACATCTTTGTACAATCCTGGCAAGTAAAAACATTGAGCAACACGATTATAAATCTTTGCCTGTCCCAAATGTCCTGACCATGGTACAGTGTGGCCCAAATGCAGAATTACTGAGCGGTACTCTTTTGGTTCAACAAGTCTGGGTTTCTCCATGTCTGCTAGATACAGAAGTTTATTCTTTATTATGAAAGGTTCTCCAGTTACACTTTTAAGCCCTACAGCATTTTCTTTTCCATCATCCACGTTGCATGCTTTCTTAAAGAGAGGTTTTAAAGATGGATCATTTTCCTGTCTTTCTCTAAAATCATTGGGAAACTCCCACTGAAGATCAATAGGTGGAGACATTGGTGAGGTTGGTTCCAGAAGTTTTGCCCTACCACTGTTTTTATTTTTCTCCTGCCTACGTAGTCGTTTTGTTTTCCTGATTTTACTCCCTCCTTTAAATAAGTGTTCATCTACATCTGGCAGTGGTTCTACACCCCTTTTCATTAAACTAGTGACAACAGCAGAAGAATAGGTTTCAGAGTTATTGTGAACCAAACTGTCTAAGAGTGGTAAGTCTTCTCCCAGAATGACATCATATGCTAACTGATTCAACACTCCTACAGTTAACATAAATGCTTGGCCCTCACTTCAATAGTGACATCTATTGTTGGATAATCTTTTTGACCCCCAATGAACACAAGTAATATTTACAGGCAATGTTCCCTCTAAGCTGCGCACGTGCCCAATTGCACACTGTTGGCACGGTCTCTGCGCACAGAAAATCTGCGTTACGTGCACAAAAAAAATTCTAACCTGAATTGAAATTAAAGTAAATATGTGCCGACACCGGTGTTTTAGCTAGCAAAGCTAGTGTGAAGCCACACTAATGACAACGTGTACAACCATTGGAGATGTGAGCAGGACAGACGGAAGAATTAACGGGAAAAGTTTGGACTTTATACCAGTTTTTAAATTGTGTTGATCGGCCACGTAAAACCAGAGTTATGATAAAAAATATGTTTGGTTTTCTTCCTGATTACTATCGTTGTTTATATTTACTGCAGGAAGAAACAGTAAAAATGGCATTTTATAAGGAAAGCGCTCTCCGCCTGTGAGCAAAGACAAAACCAAAACACCCCACCCTTTGCCATTGGTTGAAAAATGTACCATGTCGACCAGTCAAAACATGGCATTTAGTTGTTAAAAAACCGGGAGGAAGTTTTAGGAGTGACGGCGGTGTTTTGAGATGTGAGAGATTTGCAACGTTTAGCACAAATCTTGTGTAGTTAGTGTGTAATGTAGTCAATAGTTTTGTTGTGTGTGTCAGAACAATGAGGCGACTGCTGAATGTTACAGGACTGATACATCTCCTGTTGTCAGGCCTGCAGGTATCAGGCTGTTGTTCTCCTTTGTCTCATAGTGGATAGAAATTATTTTTTGGAGTGGCACAAATAATTTGTGTGGAATCAAATTTAATGCAGAACAGCTGATTGTTCTGTAAATAGTTTGAAATGTTTATTTAAAAAAATGCATTGGCTGCATTTTTAGGTAAATGGCTGCATTTTTAGGTAAACAGCTGCAAAAAACTTTGTTGTTTGCAAAACTAAGTAACTTTTTTGAGAAGTAACTATATAATTAATTACCCAACATTGGTCATTATATACTGTATTTATTTGCAGGGAGAGAGTTACAGGACTCTCTCCCAGACCACAGACTCATAATACAAGTCAGAGTTTTATTTTTTAAAAAAGAAGAAGAAAGTTGTGTTTTCAAAATTGGAGTTCAAGTTATTTTTACTTCCAATAGTGTTAACATACTACACAGATCATGAACAAGATTTTCTTTTTTAATTTTCATTGTAGGTGGGCTAAAGCAGTTAATTAAAAGTAGTCTAACAGAAATGTAAATGCTGTAATTTTATTATTTTAATAAACCATGTTTATTAAAAACTTGGATGGATTCAACGCTGGCGTGACCACAGTGCACACGTCTAATGTTGCTCACAGTGGTCCACGAGATCGCTCAGGGAGTTTGTGAGTTCGCTCAGACACATGAAAAATTAGAGGGAACATTGTTTACAGGTTTGTTAAAGTTATGTAATACATTGCTCAACATAGAAGATTTAACCAAGGTTTGTGAGCCACAGTGTCAGCAAGAGCCTTTACTGTTTGACCACTTATTGAAACATCTACCACATGCTTATGTGGCACTAAACCATCACCGGTTAGTTCACCCTCAAGACCTGTGGAGGGAACTACACACAACTCTACTGACTTTGGTTTTCTTAGGGGACATAAAGAAGCTTTATGACCAGGTTGCTGACAGTAATAGCAAATGAGGTTGTACCTTTGACTGCAATGTATAGGCTTCTTATTACCCCTAGTGTCCAAGTTTTCAACACTAGTCACCCCTGGAGGTTTTACCTCCATAAACCTTGGTCTCCACACAGTAATCTTTGACTTTTCACGATGAGCAGCTAGATAACGTTCAGCTATATCTGCAGCTTCCTCTCCTGTCTTTAGGTTGTTCTCCTTCACCCATGTGCAGATGTCTGGCTACAGCACACGAAGAAACTGTTCCAAAATAATGGTTTCGCCAATCTCTTCTTTACGCCGACTGTCAGGACGCATCCATCGCTTATAGAGTCCCTGTTACGGCCCTAGCAGGGCCTCCTCCTGAAGGTGCCTGTGTGGGCATGTCCCACCGCCTCTTCTGCCTGAGGTGCCACCTTTCCCTTTTACACAGCTGACTCACATCAGTAATTAAAAGTATTTAAGACCAGGGAAAGGTGAGCTCTGGGCCAGAGTGCCATGTGAGTGGTTACAGCTAGTGAGCTGTGTTTTTGTGGTTTGCAGCTAGTGAGCTGTGTTTTTGTGGTTTGCAGCTAGTGAGCTGCGTGTCCGTGTTTGCAGCTAGTGAGCTGCTCTCTTTTTGACTTTTTACTTTATTGACCAATGCTTGAGTTTTGTTTGTTTTCCTTAAATGGTGATAGCGGCTTGTCTGTCTCTTTTAGTTGAGCTACTTTAATAAAACAATTTAATTTAACCCTTTTGCCTCCTTGACTCCTTTTTCTGACCCGGACACTTTTTGTTACTTCCCCCTCACCGCCTAGACCCCTCAGGGGAACGTAACAGTCCCTTTATCCAATTGTAGGTTTCACGCACACTCTCTCCCACTGGTACACTGGTGCTCCGGAACCGCTATCTGTAGGTCTCCTCTGTTACATTAAACTTGGATAACACTGCAGCTTTAATGGCATCATAAGAGTCAGACTGTTCTTCATCCATGCCAGCATAAGCTTCAAGGGCTTTTCCAGTCAATAACGTGACCACTCTAGCAGGTTGAACAACATGCATTTGAGGCTGTGCATGCGGTGGTTGAGATGGAGGAGGCAGCTCAGCTTGGTGCTCAGTGCCTCCGTGAGGTGGCTGCACACCTGATAGTGGAAGCAGTTGCCCAGCCTCTTGCTTTGGGAAAACAGCTGCTGTAGAAATGTCACTCTGGACAGAAGAGTACATCATCTTGCAGCCTTGGTATATTGTCACTCAGTGGTTTTATCTGTTCAAACAGTATTGCTTCTGTTCTTTTGGAATTCCGCATAAATTCTTTAATTTCATCAGATATCTGGTTCAGAAAGTTCTTTACTCATGACACCTACTGTGTGTAGGTCGTACTACTGGTTCAAAATGGTAAATGGTAGCCACAAACACTCTGGGGCGCACTGACAGAGGCGAGGCTGCTGGACACTGGCGCCACCGGGCCCTCTGACCACCACCAGTAGGCAACGGGTGAAGTGTCTTGCCCAAGAACACAACGACCAAGACTGTCCAAGCTGGGGCTCGAACCGGCAATCTTCCAATTACAAGGCGAGCTCCCAACTCTTGAGCCACGATTGCTCCGTCATCCTCATCATCCATTGTTCCTTCAGGTGGTGGACCTGGCTCAATTGTTTGTCCACCTTCTCTTTCTTCCATGTCAGCAAGGGGGCTTTTCCTTGTTGCACGGTTTCTTCCTCGTCCTACAACCCTCATTCAGCGTGTTCTCTCCCTCATTCACAGGCATAACCAGATCCCACTTCTGACACCACTGTTATGCAGAGAGGCGCGGTGAGTAGTGATGTGACGTTCTGTATCGAGGCTTCAAAGCTTGTGTCGAGTAATGGAGGGGGCATTTCCGCGATGCGCGTATCGAGGCTTACTTCATTTATGGAAGGAACTGAAAATGATGACGTCCAAAGCCTCGCTGCCCGGCTGTACCACGTGACTGGTTCAGGAAGTGGTTTGAACTTTGCCACGAGCTATGACAGTGATATAAACTCCTCAGACTTCATTCAAAATGTGGGTGTTTGATGGAGAGTTGCGGTTAGTGGGACTTTGGAGACAATTTGGAGAGAGTTTGGAGGTTTAGGAGAGTGAGGAGAGAAAGTCAGGAGAGAATGAAGACAGCTAAGAAGAGGAGGATGTCATCCCTTGTGTGGGAATATTTTGATGTTATATTTCCCAACAAGGTATGTAAATTTCCACAGAAGATGTACTTTCATAATACTGATGGTGCAATACAATTTATGTAAAGCTGTCTTTACTTTTGTACAAGGTGAAGTGTTTGCTATGTGCCAGGGAGCTGGGATATAACAACAACACCTCATCCATGCTTAGGCACTACAGAGCTTTGCATGAGAATAAGGGAACACGATTGTGCAGCAAGACCAGGTGAGCCATCAAATGCCATGATAATATTATTATAGCATGCCGTAATGTTATTAAATGATATAACAATATTATACAACTGCAATAAGTTACGTGTGTGATATATATATTTGTGCCTTGTTTTTATTGTCTTTCCTCAGGAGAACAATCTCAAATACATGAAGACCTGGTTAGCATGGTGATTGAGGACTCCCAGCCATTTAGCATTGTGGAGCACAAAGGATTTAAAAGATTTGTTAAATCATTAAAGCCTATGTTCTCCCCACTAAAAAGGTGATAAAAGCAGTGAAAATTTAGTTTTTACAGAATAAAATGTGAACAGGCAGGACTCCTTTTGTTGTTGACATTTACAGGCTGTGTGCAAAATGCCACACTCTTCAAATTCATGCCAACTAATACTTTTACATCCAGTAGATGTCCTACTAGAGCAAATGTAGCTTCAGGACACTTTGCGCTGGGGTGAACCAATTGGATGAAAAGCTTCAGTGCTCCATGAAGCTTCATCTGCCCATCACTAGCGGTGAGGGAAACATCAGACTTCATTCTGTCTTAACTGAAGTAATTGCTTTATAGAGATTGACAGACCACGTGACTTTCGCACATTGCACGCCGGTAACTCGTGGCAAAACAATCCAAGTACCGCATCAAATGCAAGCATTTGCAGCACCGCAAAACGTTCATTCTCCAGTTCCAATACCTTCTTTCTTTTCTTTGCCCCCCAAAAAAGTTACGTACAAAACGAAGGAGAACAATGCCGGTCCATACAAAGACAGACTTGATGAAAAAATCAAAGAAAAGATATGAGGAAAAAATCAACGGAGTGAAAGGGTCAGACGCTTACGAGCACACAGAGTGGACAAAATACGTTAGCGTGCTGCCCAACTTTCACACGCTCATATTTATTATTATACGGTTCTTGGAGTGAGTTCATACACTCATGAAGTTTAGTAACTTCAGGTCACTGCAACAAGCCCAGGTACAGTTTACCGACGGATGGGTACAGGACCTTGAAATGCACCGTGTAGAACGAAAGACCATCGTACAAACAAAGGTAAGTTTACCAGTCTCACAAATCGTCTTCATAAATACACATTCGTTAACCGTTTATTAATAGGACATTTGAGCTCTACGGTAATTAATTAGTAGTGGAAATAATTTCTGGTACGAATTACAGAAATGTAGCAGTGACAATAATATTGTCTGCTGTAATCGTACTGGGCAATTAGTGATACAAAACAACTGTTTTATCCTGTGAATAAAAGTATACGTTTTTGCCAATGTACCATGGTAAGAACAGAAGCGTAACGCAATATTCTGTCAGTACAATTCACTATTTATGCACAATAAACAAAGGAGCATAGCGCGACAATTTCTGTTCAGCGCCAGACTTGCTTGTAACCTATATCACCAATTATGTTAAGAAAAATGACGTATTAAATACTACAAAACACTGACCTTTGTGGGAATGCTTGGAGCAGAGCTGGAGTGTTCTGTGACATTATATTTGGTCTTTGAATGGCTGCAATCCAGGCCATCCATCAGCTCTTTGTTACTTCGTAAACATGGCTTGAACAATTTCTCTTCCACGACGTATTCCGATAACAACCGATCTCTTTACCCGTCGGCTTCCCGTGGCTGTCATGCGACCGGCTATTGCAGTTAATAATACAAGAGCTTTTTGCCATTTTTTGTGTTTCTTTTTATCGCTGTGTAACTGATTTCAATTGAAAGCCTGCGTGCGCTAGTACCTCTTGCCACGAGTTCCCAGAATCCTTTGCGGTTTTACCCCTGAATGACGTCACATTTTCAATCTCTATTGTCTCTTGCCAATATCATGCACATACAGACAGCAGCTTCTCAAAATGGCCCCCAGTCCATGTCCTGCTCCCTTTAACCCTAGAGAACCCACGGGGTCAAATTTGGCCACTGTTAATTGCTGCTGCTCAAAATGTACAAAGAAAAAAAATGGTCAAATTTATCTTCTAAATCCCAAAGTGCCACTTCTGACCCCTGCATAGAGACATCTAGTGGATGCATATTGAACTGACATGAGCCAGAGTGGTAGTTAGAAGATGGCTGACCACATGCTGTTTTGTTCAGCTGGAAACTTTCCCCCAAAAATCGTCTTTGTAGCAAATCAAATGTTGGTAAGATTGTGTTTTATTTGTTAATCTACTTTGTAATAAGTTGCAGAATGCCTAGAAAAATGTTTTATGTTCTTTTTGTAAACATTAGCCACTCTAAGCTAGTTAAAAAAAACGATGGGTCAAAAATGACCCTCCGGGTGTATGGTTTAAAATTGTCGGGTCAAAAATGACCCTTTGGTTCTTTGAGTGACATTATAGATGGAGAATGGTTACAGTCCTGTATTTGACAAAAGCCTCGAAATAAATTAATTTGTATAATACATTTTACTAAGTTACCTAAGTAGTACAGGGTCAGAGACTAATAAAGTAAATATATCTTTTCAGGGAGTATGGCTGCTCCCTTTTCAGGGCAGGGAAAGCACCAGAGAAAGTTCACTGCACAACAAGTATTGGATCTACTCGAAGCTGATGATAGTGACTTTGGCCCTGAGCTGGACAGCGACAGCGATTCTGATGAATTGTATCAACCGCATGAAAGTGATGGTGGTGAATCCTCTGCCGAAGACAGTGACTCATCCAATCACTCGTCCAGTGATTAAGATGTGCCATTTGCTGAGACTGCTAGCGTACAGATGGAGCCAAATCATGCCGCAAAAATGTATAAATGGCGAAAGAAAGGATTTGGACTGTATCTCAGGATGGGATTAGTTCAAATGTCTGGAGTACGTCAGTACTGGGAAAACGGAGTTCGTTATGGGCATGTGGCAGACATAATGAGTCGCAACCGATTCAGCCAGCTACTCTCTGTCATTCACTTTGTAGAAAATGAAATGGCCAGTGAAGAAGTAAAAAAGAATCGACTGTGGAAACTAAGACTGTTTTTGGATTCTTTTCAGAGACAATGTTTGACTATTTGCGCCTCGCCAAAAACAGTCCATCGATGAGATGATGGTGCCGTACAAAGGAATATTCTATGACTCTGTGGTGGCCTCAGCCATCTTTTATGGTGTGGTCTGCTGGGGTGGCAGCATCTCTGCTGGGGACAGGAAGAGACTGAACAGGCTGATCCGAAGGGCCAGCTCTGTTCTAGGATGCCCTCTGGACCCAGTGGAGGTGGTGAGTGACAGGAGAATGGTGGCTAAGCTGTCATCCCTGTTGGACAACATCTCCCACCCCATGCAGGAGACTGTGACAGCACTGAGCAGCTCCTTCAGTGGGAGACTGCGGCACCCACGGTGTGGGACGGAGAGATTTCGCAGGTCTTTCCTCCCCACTGCTGTCAGACTCCACAATAAAGACTTTAACTGATCATACACACACATCCACAAATGTGCAATAACACAAATGTGCAATAATCTTTCTGGCACCGTTGTATTTTTCACTCTGTTGTATATAGCATTTGTATTCTATTTTTATCCTATTGTATATTTTATTCTATTTTATTCTACTGTATATAGTATTCTATTTTTATTCTATTCTGTACAGTTGTGTACTGTATTTATTCTTATTTTATTTTATTCTAATTTTTGCTTCATAACTTTTGCACTGTCCACTTCCTGCTGTGACAAAACAAATTTCCCACGTGTGGGACTAATAAAGGTTATCTTATCTTATCTTATCTTATTTGGTGGCAGAAGGCAGGATGAATCCAGTTCTGACATGCAACAAATAAAGAAAAAGAAAACTTGTTAAATGTAGCTGTGTGGTTGATTTATTTACCTAACTTTAAAATAGTTTACATTGACAGTGTTTGTTATTGTGATTTTTTAAAATGATATGCCTAAAGCAAAATGGGTCAAATTTGACCCAAATCCTAAATCTGGGAATAAAGGGTTAATATTGAAAAAATGGATATTTTGGTGTTCAGTGAACTTATATAAGTCATTTAATGCGTAGTTCATAATTTTCCAAAGAAGACAATGGTTCTTGGGTTCTCCAGGGTTAAATACTCATTTTAGACTGGCCTATAAAAGAGCTGCAATTGAGGCAGGCCTCCTCTTTACTGGGAAAGCAAGATGGCCACCACAGAGGTAACCTGCAAAACACTTTGTTACATGAATGCTTCCCAACACGTTAGCTTATATTACTGTTTAAACCACATGGGCCACATCCGGCCCGGCATACATTAATATCCGGCTGGCGAGATCATTTTATATAGATTTATTATTATTGTTATTCATGGCCCGGCGATATGAGGCACTAATAACACACAAACTACAGATCCCATAATGCAGTGCTGCAGCCTCCTTGACGAATGCTAGCCTAACTGGGAACATTCCCGCGTCAATTAAGTCAAACTTCTGTTACCTAGCCCCTCACAATGGCGAAGAGAAAAGTTGATTCTGAAAAAGGAGCCTTTCAGCACTGGTGGCGGGAGGCTGAATATATGTTTACAGACATTACTGGTAAACCCATATCTTATTTGTGGAGCTAATGTGGCTGTAATTAAGGAATTTAATTTAAGACGGCACTACGAGTCAAAACACAAGCTTAAAAACTGAAATGCAGAGCAGAAACTACAGAAGGTAGAAGAGCTAAAGAAGAATCTGACATTTCAGCAGATGATTTTCACCAGAGCAAAATCACAAAGTGAAGCTCTTGTGAAAGCAAGTTTTATTGTAGCAGAGGAGATTGCCAAATAAGCCCGGCTATTTACTGAGGGAGAGTTTCTGAAGAGCTGCATGATGAAGCTGTGCGACGTCTTGTGTCCAGACAAAACGCAGATTTTGGTAAATGTGAGCCTGAGGAGAAATGCGATTGCTGATGGGGTTGGTGAGATGGCCACTGATTTAAGAACGCAGTTGTGTGAAAGAAGCAAAAACCTTATTGCATACTCTCTTGCTGTGGAGGAAAGTACAGACATGATGGACATTGCACAGCTGGCCAGCTTCATCCGTGGAGTGTAAATATTGGAAATTAAAATGATGCACAGGACAACAACAGGAAAAGACATTTTTGAAAACGTATTTCAAAGTGTAACCCACATGAAACTGCCCTGGGACAACAGATGGAGCGCTGGTGTTGTGCAGGATGTAGGATCTAGTACAGATGCAGGAGGAGAACTGTACCGGTGAGTTAACAGCTTTCACAAACCCGGCTCTGGGGACTCGGGGTCCGTGGGCAGTGGGGACTATGACTGTTGTTGTTGTTATTATTATCATCATTATTATTATTATTATTATTATTATTGTTGTTATTATTATTATTTGGTGTGTCGTCTGCACTGCCTCTTATCTCTGTCCGCATCCGTATGTAGGCAGGTATGTGTGTGTTGCTGTTTTCTGAGGCCAAGTTACAGGCACCTTCAGGCCTGAGGGACGTGGCCTGGCTTGAGGACTGGCCACACCTAAAGTCCTTGCCACACACCTGCTCCTCATCTGGGCTCGTTGGGGGAGCTATTTAGAAAAGCGATGGAGCTTCCACCGACGCTGGATTATTGCGTTTGACTTCATGTCAGTCTTCTAGCATAGTCAGAAAGTGTGAGTGTATGCCTGCTGGGATATAGTGTGTTAATGGCTGCCACTATTGTTTTCCCTCAGGAGGAATGTGAGACGAGAGAGAGCAGTGAGCACGGGGAGTGCAGAGACACTGGAGCAGAGAGCACTGCACTGGGGCTTCTTGGGAAGAAGACACGACACGGGAGTCTGGGACACTAGGGCATTTATTTTTGCTTACTTCACCACCTTGTAAATAAAACACTGTTTGCACTGAAGAGTCCAGCGTTTGGGTCCTGTTTCCCCACCTCCCCACGGTCTGCCGACACAGACCGTGACAACAGCATATCACTGCATCATACACCAGAAAATACTGTGTGGTAAAGTCTTAAAAATGGAGCATGTAATGATCACCGTAACGCAAACCGTACATTTTATCTGAGCTAAAAGTTTAAATCACCTTTAATTTCAGTCTATTATGTGGGAAATAGATTAAGGGTTTGCCGACATTCCTTATCATACAGAGGTCCGTTGTCTTGACTTTGTAATTTACATTTGTGTCACTCATTTAAATCTTCTTCTCCTGAAAGTGAAACTCTTACAAATAAATATGTCATATCTTTGAGTCACAAACTGACACCGAGTCTCTTCAGTAAATCCAGCAGCTTTTTAACATGAAAAGACGTCTTTGAGCTGCTGCACATGTTAGTAAATCTGACCCCAAATGTACATTTAGGGTCCTTCTTCTTTAACATTCAAATGTTGTAATGAAGGGAACTTTTTAACAGGCTGTTCTTGTTTGTACAACAGGGTTAAAACACATTGTGACGAAGTAAGATGTTCGCCTGTTGAAACTACATCTTCTGCACAATGTAGTTTCAACAGGCGGACATTCGGTGGCACATCGTTACAGAGAGACGAGTGTAAGGCTGTTCCAATTCAGGGTCTGCAGCCTTATAGGCCGCATTTTAAGGCCGATTACATCACAGCGATGCGGCGAAGGCTGTCCCAATTCAAAGGCTGCTCAAACTACGGCCTTTATTTCCCTGAATTTGAAGGATGTGGCTGTGTAGACTTCTGATTGTGTGAAATCCCAGAAATAAATCCTAGACAAAGTGAATCTGTGAACTAAGGTGTAGGTCTATTAGGTTATGTTGTGGGGATTCTCGGGTTGGGGGATGGGTGTTCATACTGGAGGTTAAAATAAAACCAAGATGGACAAGAAAAGTTCAAAGTCATCGGGTCCTCAGTTTAGGAAAAGGAGAAAAGAAGAGGAGGAGAAACAAGCAAAAGATACATCACAGCGACGCGACGAAGGCTTTCCCAATTCAAAGGCTGCTAGAAATGCAGCCTTTATTTCCCTGAATTTAAGGATGTGGCGGTGTAGACTTCATGGCCCAACATATCCCACAATTTATAGCGCGGCGGTGGGTGTGGATAATTTTGCCAAAACAAACGGTGGAAGTGGAGCGGCCAGAGTAAACTTTTAAAAGTACAGAATCTCATGTAACTTATGTGCAGTGTTGGTTGCAACAAGTTACTAAGTAACGCATTACTGTAATTAAATTACTTTTCCACTAAAAAAGTACAGTAACTGATTACTGTTCATTTTTAGGTATTTTAATTACAGTTACTTACAATGTAATTGTGTTACATTGTAAAATAATTAAACTTGCTGAATATCATTATTTAATTTCAACAATTTATCTTCTAAACGTAGAAGTAAACTCTGCCGCTTTAACATCGCTGTAGTGCAGCTGCACGTCATTTCGCACCAGTTTGCTGCATAGTCGTATTCTACAGCGGAAGATGTCAGACTCGGCTGAAGCGAGTGGCTGTTTTATGGCATGGACATATTCCCGTCTCTTCACTTTTCTGAAACAAGCAGACAAGAACATTACAGCAATATGTAAGCTATGTGCTGGGAAGAAAAAACTATCGGCTGCTGTTAATAGCGCGAGTAATCTACTGAAGCGCCTGACACAGAGCATAGACTAACACTTCTGAGTGATTCCTGTTCATCATCCATGGATAACACCGCGGCAACTCCTGATACACAAACACTAAATCATCCTTCTCTTGTGCTGTTTTGTAGCAGTTTAAGGAGCTTGGAAAGAAAAGCGTCTGAACTTCTTGAGTTGCTTGAAGACGTTTCAAACCATCTGTCCTCTTTGTCTCTTCTTTCTCCTCTTTGAAAGAGGAGTGAAAGAAGCCATTTACGTCCACTGTGAGCGACCATCTTTGAACAGAGGTGGTGGTTTACGACACCAACTGTCTGCCATCTATAATCCAGTTTTGAGATCCTTTCCCAGACACCTTAACGCCCACTCACATCCTGGGCCATCTGACCTCAGGAAATCACATGATAGGGTGGGGCCAGGTTTCACAATGAGCTCACCCGAAACTCTGGCTGATTAGGACCCACACCCGCTTTCACACCTTGGCTCATGTGATTAGGTTAGAGGATCATCAGGGGGTCCTTTGTCCCCCTTTGGGGGGGGAAACTCCCACTAGGTTTAAATCTGGGACTCTCCACCACTGATCCTTAGAACTGAAGAAGTTTCTCGAATGAGAGGTGAAACGTCTTCAAGCAACTCAAGAAGTCCAGACGCTTTTCTTTCCAAGCTCCTTAATCTACGATGACCTGGATGACTGAGAACCTTCACAGACGTTTTGTAGCAGTGTGTACACCTGAGACTCACCTGTCTGTCTGTCCTGCACTCTCTCTCTGTTTCTTTCTCTCTGATTGTGGAATAAAAGTATGAACATGTATTTATAAGTTACACTTGTGTTTGAATCCTGCAGCTTATCACACATTTGATTTCCATGTGTGACAACTGCAAGTGTCCAGAGTGAGGACAGACTGAGGGACCCACTGCTGCACATCATCTGTGAGGCTTTGCACCCCTGATGATCCACCAGGACAAACTCAGCAGTGTGTGAGGAAGAGGAGGAGGAAGAGCCAGCAGCAGCTGACAGATGGAGAGAATAGACAGACTGTTCCCTGTTTGTGAAGGACTGCTAGGAAAGTTTAAAATAACTAATTGTCTGTCCTGAATCAGTCTTATTAGGTAATGTTCAAATAATGTTATCATTCCAGTGTTTTCAGTGTGGGAGAAAGTACTCAGGGCCTTCAAGTTACACACTATGAAAGGCAGCAACAAGTTTAATATTCAGAAACCTAAAGTATGTATCAGCAGCAGAATGGAGCTAAAAATAAATGTTTGTTTCAGTTCTATGAAGCTTTGAGTATTTTGGATTAGTAGCACTGCTGTGTTTGTTGCATCATATTGCTGCAATTGTTTATATGCTTTATATATTCTGTGGTAAGTTGATCTATAGTGTTACATCATATTCTATAAAGATGTTATGCGTTTGTTTACTTTCTGCCCAGTTTGACCCATTTAGCAGAAGTCAGCCTGTTTAAGGCTCTGATATCTATTCTGTATGACTTAAAGCAGTTATGATGCTCGTATGATTTTCTCACCCAATAAAAGAATATTTAATATATCAGTCTACACTGTAAAATATAACTTGTTGTTTCAACTTAAAAATATCAGGTACAGGGCTGTCTTAAAATTTTAAGTTAAGTCAAGAAATAGAGTTTGTTCTTATAACACAACCAATTGTTATCTTAATGAAAAATCACATGTTGTCTAAACTTTTGTCTTAGTTTAGTTGGCTGAGATTTGTTAGTCAGTTCAACTCCTTTAATTGTCATTTTTACTTGGGAAAACCCTTTCAGCTAAATTAAAATAATCTATTGTTTAAACTCTTGTCCTAGTTCAGTTGACTTGGATTTTTTAGTTAATTCAAATACTTTAGTAGTTCTTTTAACTTAGGAAACTATTTTAGCTTAACTAACATAATCTGTTAGCTAAGTTGATTTAAGTTTATTAATTAACTGAGCTCCTTAAGGTAGCTGAGTGAACTTGTAAATCAGTTTCATTTTAATTATCAGAGTTGATTGACTGGATGTAAAGAAAAATGTGTATTAAACATCTTAAGTTTTTTTTTTTTTGTTATTGTTTTTTTTAGCTTTCTAACATCCATTTCAGCAAAACTACCTGTCAGGTTTATCTTAAATCTCAGGTTTAAATATCTACATTCCTTTAAATTAATTTTCTGTTGTTTACAGAAAAAAAACCCCCACAGATTCCATTAAAGTCTATCTGATCATTTCATACAGAAAGTTTGTTTTAAGAACATGACAAGACAATTACTAATGAGCACCCAACATTCACCATTTATTGTGCCATCTTAGTCATCTGAGAAACAGAAAAATCAGTGACGTAGCTCATCTTTCTCACAATCCATCAAAACTCAAAGGTTGCTCCCTGTGAAACAATAAATTTGAACTTGGTCTTGAGCCCAGTTTGGGTGAAGATTAAATTCTGACCAATATTCTAGGAGCAGTAGGGATTCTTGTGAAGTAACAACATAAAGTCTGCATTAATGTAATGTATCAACGGGACACTTGCTATTTTAGAAAAGTTATTCTTTACATTTGCAAAATTTTTAAACTTCATTGTGCTCAGTCACACCTGTTAGCATAAAACGTGAAATATTAAAATAGTACAAAACCTTTGATAAGTGACAGTAAAGATCAGTTTATAACAACTAAGACATCAAACTCTTGTATTTGTCTTCGTTTACAATTGCAACAAATTCCACAGAACCAATATCTCTGAAAATGAGTGCTGCATGCTTCTGAAACATTTGATAATATGGATATTTCAGAAACATTAGTTTGAGTCTGCTCAATTGCAAAACAAAGGAAAAACTACTGACTTGCATGAGATAAGCATCTGCAGAGTCCACCATTATATTGTTGTTCACATAAGTTTCTTAAACCATGAACAAATGAGTAATTGTCTAATCTGGAATGTAAAGTGTAGTCATTTAGTGACATACAAAAGTGAGAATGAGAACTTGCAAGAATAAAAAAAACAAACAGTAAAATAAAAACTGTCCTTAACACTAAGGCAATTGTATGCTGTGAGCATACAATTACAGTTCTGCATGGCTTTCTGCAAGAGTCTGTTTCATGCACTAGTGAGATGCACTGCCTTCCACCAATGTTCATTAGGATGTTCTGAATGACTTCAAAGATGTCCTTAAGTTCCTTTGGATAGTCTATGTTGAGGGCAAAAAGAAGGCCCATCAGCATGGAAATGGCACTTGAGACATCCCTCAGATTAGACAGGATTACTGCCGCCTCAAGGACAACCAACACATCGATGATGTCTTCTTCTTTCACCATCACAATGCCAACTTTCATCCTCTTAGAAAACGTGTCTTCAATACCTGTCGGCTATAAAAGACAAAAAATAAAATAAAATTACACAATTACAATTACACAATATCCCTTGTGCTTAAGAATTCATGTCTTTCCAAAGAAGAGCCATACTGATGCTTTGGATGATGGTGATTGGCTTTGGGTAACACTTATTAGTTGTTAAAGTTTTTTCAGAATGAGATATGCACCCCCATGTTACAAATCCATTTCTTGCTTTAAACAAAGACCATGTTCATAAATAACTGAGCATGTCTTCAATTGCAGAATTCAAACAAAATTTTCAATTTAAATGGTAAATGGCCTGTATTTGTATAGCGCTTTACTAGTCCCCTAAGGACTCCAAAGCGCTTTACACATTCAGTCATTCACACACATGGGTGGCTGACTGAATCGTGACTCAAGAGTTGACAGTTCGTCTTATAATCGGAAGGTTGCCAGTTCAAGCCCCGGCTCCGACAGTTTCAGTCGTTGTGTCCTTGGGCAAGACACTTCACCTGTTGCCTACTGGTGGTGGTCAGAGGGCCCGGTGGTGCCAGTGTCCGGCAGCCTCGCCTCTGTCAGTGCGCCCCAGGGCGGCTGTGGCTACAATGTAGCTTGCCATCATCAGTGTGTGAATTTAAATCTACTTATGCTAAATGTTGGCTGTGCTCTAAACCAAATCTGGCTGAGAATACATGAAATGTGCAAACTGCAGCTACACTACAGGATCAGATTGTGGCTCCATAGACAATGCTTCTTTAATCAGTTTATTGATTAAAGTTTATTTTTCCCCCTATATTAACAGCATGAAAAAAGAGCATATAGACATGGCTGAACAGGTTGCATAATTGGCACTGAATATCAACATCCACCTTTACCCAGCTGCCCAATGACTCTGGGCCAGTAACCTTTAATTGCTTACCCAGTCTACACAGTCTCTTTTCCAGGGTCCAGGACATTTCACCAAAGTATTGCCCCCCACAGCTGTAGCAGCCACTGCAGCCCCTTAAATATCCTAATATCTCTGCCATTACAATATACAATGTGAGAAATCAAACATAAAGCTGAAGTGAACAGTACAGCAGCGAAATGTCAAAGACCCTGGTGAAGACATGAATAAACACAAGACACTAATAATATCAATGCTAGCTTGCCAGTTAGTTTCTCTGAAACCTAGACCAAATCCAGTGTCAAAGATCTTGTAATAATACATTTGGTGAGGAAAAGTACACATGTTATCATGTGGCATCTATTGTTTCATAGATGCCACATGTTTCATTTAAAATCCACTGTGGTGCTGTCATTATTAAATTTACTAAAAGAAACAAAGCTAACCTTCACAGTCTTGAAAGTGTGTGAGGGTTCTTCCTTTAGAAAATGAGGTCCTCTGTCCTCTTCCTTTGTGTAGGGCTCTGGTCAAAGAAGTCAAAAAGAAAACAAAAACACTTTTTAAACAGTGTTTATGAAACATGTAGACAGCTCCAAATTCACAGCTTTTTGATACATAATTCCATCAATATATGATTATCATTGAAAATTTTGAATCAGGCTTATCAGGACATTCAAGTAGAATATGATATCCAACCTACCACCAATATACATAGATTCTGTAAAAGTTACCACACTAAATGTCCGGTTGTGAAATATGATGACAGACTTTACTTCTCAGCTTTCTTTCAATGAGTTCATCAGTTGAACTGGATAACCTAAAACTTAAACAAAGGAGAACATTTTGCAGTTGAACACTTACATCATCATTGAAGCATTTTATGAGCCTAGTTAGCCCTTCTATGCTGCTCTTGATTTTGTACAGCTCCACCAACCTCTCCATAATGGTCAAGCACAGCAAAAAGGAACCCTTTCAGGTCAACAGATGTAAGACGGGCAAATTCTGCTTCAACCTGAGCAATAGAAGAAGAGGGGTGGAGAGTACAGGCAGAATAAAAGAAAGATTCTTTGAGACCCAAATTTAAGCAAACGGTCATCTGAGGCCCATTAGAGAAAACACAAACACACAAAAGCAAACAAACAAAAAGATGCACTTTACCTGCCGTTCAGCAAACAAGGAAGTTCAGAGAACAATAAGCTCTGTCTTGAAATCTTTTAAAGTAGAATGATTGTGAAAATGACTTATGTGATGTAAAACTTTAGTAAATGTGCGATTAAAAGAACACTGAGTAAAAGGACAAGTAACAGTTTCCTTATTCCTCAGATGTTTACCTTGATGAGCAATACTGTTTTAGTCCAACTGCCTCATTAAAGTTACACAACAGGATTTTTACATTAAAGCCAGCAGGTCCATTACATACTCCCTTTTTAGATCTGAAATACTGTGCACATTCTGTGTATATGTAGTGGACAGCAATTTACCCAAAAGAGCGCAAAGTTTGCAAGTCCACCTCATTTAAATGACAAAGACAGATGTGATCATCTAGACCTGTGAAAATAAATTAATGACAAACCTGCAGTTATGGATGTTATTACAACCACAAGAACCTAAACAGTCTGCTCCATTGCTTTTGTTAATGAATCATTTGTTGGTAACACGTCTGAATATTTAGTTTATGCCACCTGCATGTGATCATCAATAGTGCCATATTACTTCTTAAGAAGTACCCTGACACTACAATCTTTATATCATTTGTTCTACAGAGCTATTAAGTTACAATATAATCTGTGGTGTTTCCAGTATGACAAAATGCACAAATTGTAACTTACCATTTGACTCCACTGACAAAAATAAATCCCCAGCATCAAGTTTTGTCACGGTCCTGGGTCGGTTCGACCCAGCATTTTGTGTTTCTTATGTTTTGGTTTAGTTTTGCATTAGTTCTTCTCTGGGGATGCTGTTTTGATTATAATTACATTCTGTTTCTTTAGCTATCCGATGATGATGATGATTATTATTGTTTGAGTTCTATGTGTTATATTCGGCCTGCCTTTGAGTCTGTGTCTCTGTCTGTCTATGATGTCACCCCGTCTGTTTGAATGAATCTGTTTAGTTCAGCGTCTTGTCTGGTTCTGTGTCTGTTTGTTTCCTGTTTTATTCTGAAAGTTCATGTCTCATGTCAGTGTGTTAGTTTTACCTCTCCCCTGTCTCGTTAGCCTAATTTCTCCCAGCTGTGTCTTCCTCCTGTTGCCCATTCCCTGATTATTCCCCTGTGTATTTAAGCCCTGTGTTTTCCTGTGCTCTCTGTCGCGTCGTCTGTTTAACTCCATGTCCGTCTGCATTACTCGGTGTAGCCCGGTGTTCATTCTGCGTCTCTCCGCCATCTTTCTTTGTGCATTTTGTTCCTCCTCCTGTGAGTGTTTGGTTTACGTTTTGTTCTTTAGTTTTCCCAGTTTAGGTTTGTTTTCTCCCCGTTCTGCTCTTCCTGTTTTTGTCACCTTATCACCACTGTAAATAAACACTCGCTCGCACCCCAGCCAGTACCTGCATTTTGGATCCTTTTTTCAATACTCCACACGACTGCTCCCCAGCCGTGACAAGTTTGGCTTCACAGACCTAAAATAAGTAAAATAAAAATATGTTATAATTATATTGTTTTTGCCATTTATTCATGTTTGCTAATTTTCTGACATATAAACAATGTTAGTTTTGTTACAATGCAGAGAATGCAGTTGAATTAAAAGGTAAATTATGCAAAAAAACAAAAACAAAAAACTTCTGCAGTATACCATGCCAAAAATCAGTGTCTCTGATGCCAATTATTTTATCACTACAGCTCTTTTAGTATGGAAACTCACACAATCTAGTCATACTGATCACAAGAGTTCAAAAATAAGTTAAAATGGTGAGCTGTTGTTAAGCATAAAGCATTTCAGGGTAACAAATAACTGCACAATAGAATTAAAGCAAAAAATTAAACACACTGTAGGACTATCTGATAAAAACTAATATAATGCTGGTTTGTAAACCATATTTTGTTTCAGTCCTCAGTGATGTGCGTCACCATGACCACCAAGATGAACCCAGTAATTCAATGATACTTGCTTCCTCTTAAGAGCCAGGGGCATTTCTCCCATCTCCACCGGATGCAGAACCTGAATTGGGATACAGCCTAAGGCTGTTCCAGTTCTCAGCACAGCTCCTCTCGTTCCCTGAGTAATTTTGAAATTACACCCCACGTGGTTGCGTTGTGGAGCTGAGTCACGTGACCGCACAGTAACAAATCACCACAGAGCCAGGAAAAGGGGGAGGAGAAAATGTGTGTGTAGTAGAGGAGTCGAGCAGAGAGAGCTGCTTTTTCATGAAACGGGACTAGCGGGAAGTAGTGAACTTACAGGAACATATACCACTACCAACGTTTGGATCGATATCTGCATCGATCTGCACACCCTTGTCTCCTGGATCGTAGCCGAGATCAGCGTGAACCACGTGGGTCTCTGCTCCCTGATCTGTTTCTTAAGACTTCCAGCTTCATCACGGAATTTCTCTCGGTTTGTGGGCTCATCTAAAGGTAAGCACCGAGCTAACTTTAATGTGGGTTCAGTTGATGTTTATTTTATCTCTGTTGAGAACAATAGATTGCTTGGTATACAGTGGATTTAGACAGACTGTAGAGCAGGGTAGGCAACCTTTCTGATGACGAGTGCCATTTCAAATTTCCTCAGAAGTCAGTGTGCCACAGGGGCAATTTTAGCCCATTTTTGGGGGTGCTTCAGCATTTTTCCTATTTTTCTGACAATATTTGCTGTTTGTGTGACACACTAGTAAAAATATAAAAAGCATACAGTACTTGGTTGAGACGTAACATTTTAACAACAAAAGTATAGATACCCCCCTCCCCCCCCCCAAAATGGTTTGTTCCAGCTCGCCTCTCCCCCAGTCTGGCTCTAGTATCCTCGCTGCTGGAGGAGGTATAAGTGCCTGGCATAAACAGGACATATTAGCTGCATTTAACCTTCAGTTACTCTTTATATAGTTGGTAGGAGTCAGACCATGTTTTGAAATGTATACAGCCTTTTTAAAATCTAAAACTTAAAATTGTTCGTAGCCTACCTTTATTACCACTGTCAATCAAGAATAATGTTGGATCAGTGTTTCAATATTTATATCCTTTATTAGATGTACATGTGGTTTGGTTATTTGCCTTTTGGTTGAAAGTACACTGAGAGAGAACCTTTCGTTAGTGATGTTAATAATATTTTTTTCATATTAATGTAACTTTTCATGTAATTGAATACAATCTATTTGTGTATGATTGTCAGTCCAAAGAGGGAGAGAGGAGAGAGAAAGAACAAGCTCAGAAGAACCAGGTAAGAAAACAGACAGGAAATAGTGACAGGCGAAACAGAAACTGTTAAACTGACGAAGAGAAAAACCTGATTTTACTCACACAATCTGGAAGTTGTGTTCTTCCTATATTAAAGCTGCTATACAGAATCTGCAAAACAAACTGGGTTGAAACATTTTTGACCCTCTTTAACAACATTCCAACATAACATTATTTGTGATTGGGGAGATAAAAATTAATGATATATTTTTATGTGGTTCAGCCACAACTCTATTAAAACCTCAGCCAGTAATAGGTAGGCCAATGTTTGGACTGTCCAGTTGTCTGTATGTCTGCCGCAGTACATACATCACATTTGCACACTATCAGAAAGTGCCAAACGTGCCCTGGTGGGGTGAGGAGCTGTAAAGAGAAGCAGATGCTCTGTTTTTATTCGAAAAATGTTTTAAGCTTGTTTCAAAGATTCTGTACTGCAGCTTAAAATGTTTTCCAAAAGCACACATACACTTATCAGTGTTTCTCAAACTTTTTACAGTGTGAGAAAATGTCAAGCTCTCCCAAGTACAACGATGAAAGCATGAAACTCATAAATAGGGATGGATATCGTTTAGGTTTTATCCGATACCGGTGCCAAACCGGTACTTTTGAAACGGTGCCGGTGCTTAAACGGTGCTCAAACCGGTGCTTAAAGAATGGAGAATACAAACCTTGTCCAAAAACCTCTCATGTTCAGCTGTTTTTTTGTAAAAAGATAACAATGTTAGCCTTTTCTTCAGCTATAGGGCATATATGGTATCACTGATGGCTGGAAGGAGTGCTTAAACAATGAAAAAAACACAAACTTTGTCCAAAAACCTCTCATGTTTAACTGTTTTCCACTTTTTCTTTGGTCATTTTAGCCTTTTTGGCCAGGGTGAAGGGAGTGTCTGCCATCAAACAAGAAGACAGCCGTATGTAACTACGACGGTGTTTGCTAGTTCACCTTACATGCATTAATGTAATAACGTGGTTAGTGTACTCAACGTAAATTACACACGAACAACATTAAGCTACTCACGCAGAGAAGAACGGCTGCTGCTGCCATCATCATCCGTCATCATTTCTGCTACACTGGCAGGGCTAGGGGCCAGGACTCTCCTCTTCAGGTTTTTGGGGATGTTGCTAACTCCGGGTCCGATAACAGGCACCACACCCGCAGTAGATGTGCTTGGTGTGAGGTCTCGCAGCAAGCTATCAAACACGGCGCATTTCTCGGCTTTAAAAAAAACGCTATGCGTCGCCAGGTGTTTCATCGGATTCGAGGTGTTACCTCCTTTGACAGTATCACAGTATGACCTAAAAGCACTTGTTGCAGGCAGCTGAGTTTGCATCTTTTGCTGTGAAGTACAGCCAGACTTTTGACCGCTTCGCCTTGGGCATTTTTAATCTGTAGCTCTGCTTTAAAAGAATGTACGTACCTGGGCCCGCCTACTATCCTCGGAAACGTAAAATAATTGGCTAGAATTGGCTCAGGAAGAAAAAGCACCGAAATGTGCGCTGCTTTTCGGTCCAGTACCCATCCCTACTCATAAATCTTACAACACAAAATTAGTCTTGTTAAATTAGTAAAATTAGTGTCTGCAGTAAAGATTTTTTCATACATTGTATACATTCTACCACAGGCAAAGTTGCCTCCATTTTTATAGTTATTTTATTAATATTTTGTAATAATTTATTCTGTTTTGGGATCATTTTTTTACGTATCTGTATTATATTATACATTCACATTAAAAGTGAATGTCTGTCCATGCATTGCACTAAGTTTACTTTTTGCTCACTATGAGCATCATTCATTATCCTCCCCCAGTAATTTAGGTTAGCATATGAATTTTTTAAATTCATATACATATATTTTTTAAATTAAAGCATATATATATAGATAGATATATGTAGATATATATGTGTGTGTGTGTGTGTGTGTGTGTGTGTGTGTGTGTGTGTGTGTGTGTGTGTGTGTCTGTTCCAGCTGAGTAACAGGAGTCTGGTAGAGCAACAGAAGAACAATTTTGGACTCAGCTCAACCACTACAGAGGAAACAATGACTTCAACACAGAAGGTGAGAAAAACATCACAGTTACACTGTTATTGAAACTGTGTGCACAGCTGGTTGGTTTTTAAAAACATGTTAACAGCAGCTTTATCTTTTGCATCCTGGGCTCCTCCATATATACAGACTCTACATTCACAACCAAAAACCACAGAAGTTACAAGAATATAAAAAGATCATATTTTATAAGCACACATTGAAACAACAACAATATCATCAGTTGAATTTTTTCTGAAGTAAAAGAGTTTCTCTACTGATCAATATTTCTTCAATAAAGTAATTTTCATTACAACTCTCATTGTAGCACATCATTGTAATGTGATACTATCACCAGAAGGTGGTGGTAACACACCTACAATGTGTTTTTTGACATGTTTGATTCCACTGATGGAGGGAGTTTCAGTTTGCTCCACGACTGCATTTCACTCACTGCCTCTGTTTGTATCTCTGTCACTGCAGGACCAACATGGAGCGAGAAGTCAGCGCTCTCAGGAGGCCGACAAACGTCACAGAAGAAAGGGAGAGAAAACCTACAGCTGTGATGAGTGTGGGAAGGATTTTACGCGGACTGGGCACTTAAAAAGACACCAACTCATCCACAGTGGAGTTAAACCTTACAGCTGTGATGAGTGTGGGAAGTCTTTTACCCTGGCTCAAAATTTAAAAACACACCAACTCATCCACAGTGGAGTTAAACCTTACAGCTGTGAGTTGTGTGGAAAGTCCTTTACCCGGGCTGGATGCTTAAAAAGACACCAACTCTTCCACAGTGGAGTTAAACCTTACAGCTGTGATTTGTGTGGAAAGTCCTTTACACAGGCTGGAGGTTTAAAAACACACCAACTCTTACACAGTGGAGTTAAAGCGTACAGCTGTGATTTGTGTGGAAAATCTTTTAACGTGTTTCAAAACTTAAAAAAACACCAACTCATCCACAGTGGATTTAAAGCACACAGCTGTGAGTTGTGTGGTAAGGCTTTTGCTCAAAATTACGATTTACAGAGGCATCTAGTTACCCACTCTCGAATTAAGGCGTACAGCTGCGACTTTTGTGGAAAAAGTTTCAGCGACAAACACTACCGAAATATTCACCTACGGATTCACACTGGAAATGATGTTTATTGCTGTGATCAGTGTGGGAAACTGTTTGCAACAGGTGGACAGTTACAACAACACATGCTTAGCCACACTAAGGAGAGACCTTATAAATGTGACCTGTGTGAGAAGACTTTTAAATCTCCACATCAGCTGAAAAAACACCAACAGATCCACACCAGAAAGTAACTCTACAAGTGCAGTTACTGTGAAGATGTATTTATTTTCATCTTGTAATTGTAACCTGAGTGTTTGGAACAAGTCTGATCAGTAAACTTATGGGGTTAAGTAACCTGAGTTTTAAACAGTAAAATGTAATTGGACGTTGGCAGAGATGCTCTTTATTTCAGGCGACGTTCAGGATAAAAACGTTGAAGGAGTTCCCTGACTTACACTGTCTTTGTTTAGAAGCGGAGCGACGCACATGGATCCATTTCTCAACCCTGTCGTCACTGTGGTGGTGGGAAAGAGTTTCTCTGTGACCTTTGTGGAAAAACGTCAATCATCAACAGGACTTAATACCTCATCAACGTAGACAAAATGAACTACTGCAAAGAATGTAAGAGAGGCTTCCACACACCAAGTACATTAAAAATACATGAACTCTAACACAGTTGGGTCAAAAAGCACATCTGTGACCAGTTTGGGTCATCCTTCACCACTGCACATGGGTTTAAAGAAAAAGCATAAGGGAATCCACACAGGAGAGACACCATACAAGTGCAGACACTGTGACAAAAGCTTCTCACAATCAGGTCATCGTAACAAACATGAACGTACACACATGGAAGTGAACTTCAGCTGTGACCAGTGTGACAAGAGCTTCAGGAATGTCAGTTCATACGCCGAACACAAACGATTCCACGCTGTAAATAAACTGTTTCACTGTTACCAATGTGCAAAAACATTCACTTCATTATCTGCTCTGTGCAAACATCAGCCTGATCATGCAGGACTGAAATCACTGGATCACAATGAATCTGAAGAGAGAGAAAGATCCTCTTCTGGCTTCAGGGTCAGACTTTAAAACCTTGAGATCAGGCTCCACAGAGTTCAGATGGAATCTCCTGTAAAGAGTGTCAGCTGATGTCACACTTGGATCTGATGAGGTAGCTCTGATTTCTGGACCTGCAGTGAATAATCCTGAATGTTACATTTAGGAAGCTGCATGTATAGATATGTATATCAAGTTTATGTTTTTTTCCTTTGATGGATTTTAATTCTCTAAAGTGTTATCCCTGTTACATTTTAATCTTTGTTTCCTTAGGACACAGTAGTGTTTAGTAGTTGTACTTGTTACTTTATTATTAAAGTTATAGGAATGTCTTTTTTACCAAACTAATAATGTATCAGAATTGCAGATATGGATATATATTTCAATTTCTTTCATTTGAACTTTCTTAGTGTTTCCAAAATTAACTTCTTTGAATGCATTCATTTAGTGTGTTACCTCAGTTAAATTTCAATTCTTCATTCATATTTAATCTTTTGCTGTTGTAAAATCTTCTCTTAAATCATTTTCTCCCAAAACTGCAAATATTTTCAGAGCAGTTGCTGTTAAAACCTCCAAAATGAACTAAATCTGTCCACCAGCTTTGAAAAAACACCTGCTGTGACTTTATGTCCAGAAAAAAGAAACTCAAGCTAAACTGGTTTTGGGCTGTACTTCCATGTAATACCAGTTTGTACCAGAAGATGAACCAGTGAGTCAGTGTAACATTTATTCAATTAGGCAAAGAACACAATCTTATTCACAGTGGCAGCAAAGAAATGTTAAAAGTTAAAAACAGCAGCACACATCAGGACCATTTTAAAGATCACTGGTGACTTTTACTTAATTTATATTCTGTTAAACCTCTATTTTTTGCTCCTCCTTTCACTTCAGTGTATTATGTCCTTGAAGTCCACATGTTTGTTTAATGAATTTTGATCTACATGTTTGCAGCTGTTTTCTTGTTGATTTGAAGTTTGTATTATGAAATCCTGATAATGTTAAAGTGTTAGTTATATTTGATGAAGTCTGTGTAGAGTTTATCTTATTAAAAAGTTTGGTGTGAAAAATAAAGAAATGGTCTCACAACAAGTAGTTTGAGTCATAATTTCCGATTCAAACTAATTTAACTGTTTTCAGTGGTACATGTGGAGGTTTATCACAGGAGAAGACTTGGCTGTTCTCCACTCACACTGAACAAGGATCCTGCAGCTCATTAAAAACTCTAAAATGATCTTGAAGGAAAATATGTTTGATTTTTCTTAAAAACATGCTGTTTCCATGAAGTTTTCAGACAGTGTTTTTAAGAGTCATTGTGGTTAACATCTCACACATTCCAATAAAGCAGATGTTCCTGCATTGCAACAGCGGTTTGCAGTTGCAATGCAGGATCGTGCTGCTGCTCGTCTACTGGACTCTCATGGAGCACCGTTTTGAAACTTTGTAGCTCTCTCTGCAAAATACAATATATAATGACCAATGCTGGGCAATTAATTATATAGTTACTTCTTCAAAAAAGTTACTGAGTATTGCAAACAACAAAGATTTTTGCAGCTGTTTACCTAAAAATGCAGCTAAGGGATTTTTTTAAACAAACATTTCAAACTATTTACAGAACAATCAGGTGTTCTGCATTAAATCTGATGCCACACAAATGATTTGTGCCTCTCCAAAAAATAATTTGTCCACTATGAGATAAAGGAGAACATCAAAAGCCTGATACCTGCAGGCCTGACAACAGGAGATGTATCACTCCTGTAACATTTAGCAGTCGCCTCATTGTTCTGACACGCACAACAAAACTATTGACTACACTACACACTAACTACACAGGATTTGCGCTAAACGTAGCAAATCTCTCACATCTCAAAACCGCTGTTCTGAGAAACCATCCTACTCTGACAAATCGTCCTACCTGTATTATAATTTGACGGTGACTTGTGACTAAACCTAACCATAACCCTAACCATAAGCATAACTAAGAAGTATTCTGGATGGGTGAGAGAAAAAGTGGATTCGGCTTTGGTGTTGTGCACATGCGCCGCGTCTGAGCAGAAACATTGGGTAGGGTGTTTTTTGAGGTAGGATGGATTCCCAGAACACGGTCACTCCTAAAACTTCCTCCCGTTTCTTAACAACTAAATGCCATGTTTTCATTGGTCGACATGGTACATTTTTTGACCAGTGGGAAAGGGTGGGGGTGTTTTGGTTTTGTCTTTCCTCACAGGCAGAGAGTGCTTTAGAGTGTTTTCCTTATAAAACGCTGTTTTTACCGTTTCTTCCTGCAGTATTCTGGAAGAAAACCAAACATTGCATTTATTTTTTTTAATCATAACTCACGTCTTACATGGCCTATCAAGACAATTTAAAAACTGGTATAAAGTCCACACTTTTTCCGTCACTTGTTCCATCTGTCCTGCTCACATCTTCAATGGTTGTACACGTTGTCATTAACATGGCTTCACTCCACATTAGCCAGGCCGCTTTGCTAGCTAAAACTCCGGTGTCGGCACATAAGGACGCTAATCTAATCCCATACTGGAGCAGCCAGTGACTTACTGACTAACACTGAAAAAACAGAATTGTTAAATTATTTACTTTAAGAGTCCAAAGACAAATACGGCCTTCTCCACTCTGTATGGTTTGTACCAATTCGTCACACTTCCGTTTTGCTTATTTGAACCCTGGGACATTTTTCAGCACCTCATGGAGTGGTAGCTGCTGTTTCCTACCTGGATGATTTTGTTGTGGTACCCCTGTGAGGGAATGGCCACATTAATATCATTTTGTGTAAAACATTTGTATTATGGGACATTTTTTATTACTATATGTATTTATATTCAGTTTCTTTAAAAGAATCGAAATCCTTGTAAAAGGGAGTCATAGTATGTTAGAAAGCCGTGAGGGCGGAACGCTGGTGGTTGCTCCAGGGTTCCTTAGGCACGTTCTGGAGGAAGACAGAGACGCAGCGTGCCTTCCTTACTCTGCTCTTCCCCTGCTTTTACAGGTACATGGTGCTCGTACCGAAAATGTTGTTTATTGTTACCATGGTTAACCACGTTAATGTGAATGCGAGAGTTTAAGGCAGTCCGCCAGAGTTATTTGTATGTAAACATTACCATTTACCATAAACAGGGGAGAAACCAGAGGAATGTCCCACGCTGCCACATCGTGAGCCCTGCCCGTTAGGTGGAATGCTCGTGAAGCAGAGTCAGTGCCCTTCTATGCTCTTTGCAAACTTGTTGTAATGCTCCAATCAAATCAGTTCTGTGAGATGTGATTTCTCTCACACTGAAAAAACTGGAATGATAAAATTATTTAAACATTACCTAATAAGACTGATTCAGGACAGAGAATTAGTTATTTTAAACTTTTCTAGCAGTCCTTCACAAACAGGGAACAGTCTGTTTATTCTCTCCATCTGTCAGCTGCTGCTGGCTCTCCCTCCTCCTCTTCCTCACACACTGCTGAGTTTGTCCTGGTGGATCATCAAGGGTGCAAAGCCTCACACTTACCAGCCATGTGCTGAATGTCTGTGGTAAACTCTGAAATGGCCACCAACTGGCGCTGCTGGCGTGCGCTCCATGGGTCAGAGACCTTGGACATTGCAAACGTCAAAGGTTTGTGGTCAACGTACGCAGTAAAGTTGCGACTCTCGAGGAAAAAACGAAAATGTCGTGTCGCGAGGTGCAGGGCCAGCAACTCCCTGTCAAAAACACTGTACTTGCGTTCGGGTTCCCGGAGCGTACGACTGAAAAAGGCAAGCGGTTGCCAGAGACCTGAAACCCGCTGTTCCAACACCCCACCCACTGCCACGTCGGACGCGTCGGTGGTCAACGCGATCTCCGCCGACGGAAGCAGGTGTGCCAGCAGGGCAGCGTCAGCCAGCACAGACTTGGCTGCGGAAAACGCATGGACGCGTTCCGGCAGCCAGTCAACCGGATCTTTGGCTGTTTTACCTTTTAAGGCAGCATAGAGTGGCTGTAGCAGGTGGGCAGCTCTGGGGAGAAAGCGGTTGTAAAAATTTATCATCCCCAAGAACTCCTGCAATGCTTTAACCGACGTGGGGCACGGAAAAGCTGAAACGGCCTGGACTCTGTCGGGCAACGGAACCACACCTTTAGCGGAAATGCGGTGACCGAGGAAATCCAAAACAGGCAACCCAAACTGGCACTTGGAAGGGTTGATGATCAGGCCGTGCGCTGCCAAACGCTGGAAAACCTGGCGCAGATGGGACTCGTGCTGGCTCGCTGAGCAGCTGGCCACCAATATATCGTCCAGATAAACAAAAACGAACGGCAGCCCACGCAAAACTGAGTCCATCATGAAAGGTCTGGGCGGCACCTTTCAGGCCAAACAGCATGCGCAAAAACTCGAACAAGCCGAAGGGGGTAATGACAGCGGTCTTAGGAACGTCTTCGGCGCACACGGGAACTTGGTGATACCCCCGCACCAAGTCAATTTTAGAAAAAAATCGACGTTCCAGCGAGATTGGCAGAAAAATCCTGAATGTGAGGGATGGGGTAAAGGTCATTCTCCGTGGCATTATTTAAACGGTGGAAATCTCCGCATGGCCGCCACCGACCGTCCAATTTGGGCACCATGTGAAGCGGAGAGGCCCATGCACCGTTCGAACGCTGTACAATGCCTAGGCGCTCCATGGCTGCAAACTCCGTAGCCAGGGCGTGAACGTTGAAAGTGCGGCTAGCCAGGAGAATGCGATCCGCTTCTTCAGCCAGGGAGCGATAATCCTTCGCAGGCAGAAGCGGAAGAGGAATCCCCCGTCATCCGGCCCGAGCAACGATAGCATGTTCTCCATGAGCTCGAGCGCGGTACCGCCACCCAAGCCTGACAGGTTGAGGAGCTTTTCGGCTCATTCAGCGTCGGAGAGGGCATAGCGCCAAAGAAGCAGCTCTTTAAGGGCGGCGTATTTCCCTTGGGCGGGTGGGTCCTGGAGGAGCGTCATCGTGCGACGGGTGGCCAGCGGGTCAAGCGAGGCCACCACATGGTGATACTTTGTGTTGTCAGCCGAGATGCCGCGAAGGGCGAACTGAGCCTCCACGTGTACGAACCATGACGGGGGGTTATGGAGCCAAAAGTCCGGCAGTTTCAGCGCCACAGCGAACGTAGCTGCAACAGGAGGCGGAGGTCCGGCGGCCGCTGATGCCTCCATAACAATCTGCGTTATCTCCGGCCCATTGGATGCTCGAGTCAGGGGTCACCAATGTGGAGGTAAGCATCAACGACACAGAGCTCTCAGTTCTCACTCCTTCTTTATTCGTCTCCAACTTCAACTGCACATATCACGCCACAAAACAGAGGAACACACTTACTCAACACTGGGTGTGAGTGGAGCCCTCTAGTGGTCCACCACAAAATAAATGTTCTTACTTTAATTCCAAAAAGAGAGAGAGTGCAGGACAGACAGACAGGTGACAGTCTCAGGTGAATACACTGCTACAAAACAGCACAAGAGAAGGAGGATTTAGTGTTTGTGTTATTACAAGTGCTAAACAAGAGTTCCCAGATGGTACAGTGGACACATGTGTGACTCCTGTGATTAAAGCATCTTTCTTTCATCTTAACAGGTGAACCATCAGCTCGTTTAAACACACGTTAAAGTCCGTTTTGGATCGACACCAAACTTTGTCCATAAACCTCTCATGTTTTTGTTTTTTTTGCAAAAACATAACAATTGTAGCCTTTTCTGCAGCTATAGGTGTCACAGAGGCAGCAATATAACATAGCTAACATTAACAGTGCAGTGACTCCTCGTACCTTCTCTTACTGATTTATGGTATAGGAGGACACCTACTCTGTATCTGCGCTACTCTGTATCTGGTTAAGTATAAGAGCCCAGTCAAGTCTGTCCCGTATTTAGCAAGTGAAAATAAAATAAAATAAACAATAAAAGGTGAATCAAATAGACCAAAACGGCAAGGCTGGGATGGTCCATCCGTTGGGAATCTTTCTTTGCCTTTAGACAATAATTCTGATGGCAGAATTATCTTGACCCCACACACACACATACCTACACGACACACAGACAAGGTACTCTTTCTTAACGTACGGTTACGGTGTAAACCTTGGTTCTCTTATTGAGATACTATCTCTCCACACCATTGCATATTCCATATGTATGGGGTAACTCTGTAAGACACCCTGCGAGGAGACTGTGCAACCAAACCGCCGAGAGTGAAGGTGCCGGGAGTCAGTGACTACGCACCAATAGAGACACCACCCTGGTCAGGGCTTCAAAATGCGAAGACCAAGCCAGGGGTGGAAGCAGCAGTCTACAGACACCAGACTGGCCTGAACTGGTCGTGCAGGATGTAGGACTGCAAGTGATTGGCTGCTCAAAGTCGGCCCGGGAACCGCGAGGCAGACCGCCAGGGAGCTGCCAAGTAGCATCCCGCTGGTCGCATAGGCCTACGACATGCGGGCCATGCCAGACAGGGAGTCGGCGCTACAGGGTGGAGAACTCTCACTCGCCACAGCGAGGTCCAACCGTCATGTAAGTCAGCGAAGCAGGCAACACACCAGGGGAACAAAGCCAGCAACCGCTGGTCAAGCTAGGGATGTGACCCGTCCATCCTCAAAGCCGAACCCGCCCCGACCTGTTGACAGACTGGGAGGGGGGCTGGCAGCCTAGCCTGCGTAAGTGGAGGGCTGAGCTAGGCGACGACCCAAAGGTCCACCCTCAGCACAGACAGAGAATACTGAAGAGTGAACTTGCAACGAGACACTCGAGGTCAGACACAAAGTCCCAGCTACTGGGCATCCCTGTGCTGGCCATGTAAGTCCATGAGTAGGGATGGGTATCGTCTAGGTTTTATCCAATACCGGTGCCAAACCAGTACTTTTGGAACAGTGCCGGTACTTAAACGGTGCTCGAACCGGCTTAAAGAATGGAGAACACAAACTTTGTCCATAAACCTCTCATGTTTTGTTTTTTTTGCAAAAACATTTGTTTTTGCAAAAAATTGTAGCCTTTTCTGCAGCTATAGGTGTCACGGTCTGGCTGGCAGACCGTGGGGGTATGGGGAAAAGGAGGACCCAGGCGCGGAGCTCTATGTGTAGACAGTGCGTTTATTTACAATGTGGTAAATAGCAATGCACAATTAATCCCCGTGCTCCCCAAGACTCCCGTGCGTGTCTTCCAGTGGTGTCCGTGTTTGTGCTCTCCGCTGTCGTGACTGTGCACACCCTGTGCGTGCTGCCCTTCCTCTCCACGTTCCTCCTGTAGGAAAACAATAGAGGCAGACGTTAAATACTGACACCGGCGGGCACACACACGATCAACACTTCCTAACACACACACTGACTTGGGAGTCTAATGCAATGATCCCGCGCCGGTGGGAGCTCCAACACTCTCCTAAGTAGCTCCCCCCGACGAGCCCTGATCACAGACAGGTGTGTGGCAGGAACTTCAGGTGTGGCCAGTCCACCTGCAGGGCCACACCCATCAGGCCTGCATGTGGCCGTCCTCCATCCTCCACACCCGCAGACACACATGTACACACCCACACCCAGCCTATACATATAATAAGTGGAACACAGAATAACACAGCATAGCGCAGAAAGACACACATCCCCAAATAATAATAATAATAATAATAACCTTTCCATGGCAGTACGTTTCTAATGCACTAGGCAGCTCATTCCCTTTCGTTTGAGAACACTTAAAAAAGAGAGAGAGTTTTAACACACTTCAAAGAAAAGCAAAAGAACAAAGGAGTTTCCTTTGGTATTATATTCAAACACCTCTGTCTATCTATGGAGGATGAGCTCAGTAGTTCCATTTTCACTTGCAGACAAGATGGAGCAGTTTGAGGAGTATCTCACAGCTCTCTGACAGACACTATGAGCCCTTTACTAACACTTTCTTAAAATCAGCATCTCCTTTGAAAATCAGTGATGAGAAGATTTTGTAAATAACGATAGGATACTTTACATGATTCGATTCACTTCTATTTAATTGTGTGTCATTTTGAAGTGCTGTCACAACAACAGTATGTTGTCATGATAGTTTACGGTGACACTGTCAGGTAAAGAGCAAAAATATAAGATAGAAAACTCCATAAATCTGAGGACCCTCTATAATCAACAATAAATTGGGAGTATTAGCATAAATACTCCCAATTTAACCAGAGTCAGAGAGCAGCAGCCATCTGGATACTTCCAGAGACTAGAAATGTTGATGTGAAATACCTCTGGTTCAGACATGTGATACCACATGGTATACATATGATATCCAGTATATGATTTCAAATTACATTCGTACTTACAGTAAATAAAATCTGCCTGATCAGCCCCCCTGCAACTATGGATCACAGCTTCCAAAATGTCACACAATGTTTATGTGGTTTAAGGATAATTAACACCAGAACCACAGCAGGAACTGACAGGTGAAGGATCAATCCAAGAGATCCATCCTCTGTGTGTCCTCCTGTCTGACCTGCAGGTGAGAAACAGGTGTGAGGTGTCAGCTGTCAGGTAGGTGATGAGTGAAGAACAGAACAGAATCCATTTCCTCTTCAAACTGCTGTCAGACATTATCTACTGCACTCTGATCACATCACTCAGACCAGCTGCTTTCTACAAAGTCTCATCAACAACATCTTTAGAAACTGTAATATTTAAAGAAATTAGGTCACTGCTGAACTGTATCTAACCATCATCCTTAACATTACATTAATTATCATTTCATCAAAGTGTTTATTGAAGCTGCTGGCATTATGTTATAAGTTATATTATAGGGGTTATCATAATCAAATATTAACATGTTTATTACAGGTGCAGTTATAACTACTTTAAAATGATTGAGTTAATATATATATATCATATCTCAGAGCCTGAGTATATGGTTACAGTAAAATAGTAGCTGAGCAAAGGCCTGAATGTATTCAGCTTCTTGTGGTATTTGAG
Organism: Pelmatolapia mariae; assembly: GCF_036321145.2. Classification (NCBI taxonomy): domain Eukaryota; kingdom Metazoa; phylum Chordata; class Actinopteri; order Cichliformes; family Cichlidae; genus Pelmatolapia; species Pelmatolapia mariae. The sequence goes on from NC_086229.1 coordinate 68,890,279, forward strand.
TTTGCTTAGTTACAGGTGACGAAAGGATGTCCAGTCCATGGGGACCTCAAAGGCCTGAGATCTTCACCATATTTGGATGGATGGGGAACTTCTGTGTCTGCAGTTATCTCTTAAAATACATGAATGTTCTGTACATGCAAATTATGTGACTGTAAACGCAAGAGGGGGCGTTACAATACCCTGATGTTATAAAAGCAATCTAGAGTGTATTTTGGGTAGAGATGTACAACTGATGTTTTGCAGTTTACACCTCTCCACGCTGCGTGCATTCATTAAAATCAATTGTTTGACCGACCTCTTCTGGACCATCATTGTTTTACTCTCGTCCTCAATTTCGAACCCGTAACATTTGGTGCATTGGCCGAGGGTTGAGAGAGGGAGAAAGTTGGAGATTGAGACCGAGAGGGTCCGAGGTACTCAAACGGGCAGACACGGGTCAGTGGTCGAAGTGAGTGGACATAAGCCGGCTTATCTAAAGGTAAGGCACTACCTGTTGAATTATTTCCAAACTGTGCCAGATTGACGATTACAAAATTAAAAGTCTACTCACTGACATTACTGGTAAAGGTCTGTTTTGATTTTGGTGAAATTCTCATGAGAATTGAAGTTGAACTAATGATAATGTAAGGTTAAGTGACAGTACTGATTAAAGGAAAAGCAGTTGGACTGCTACAAGGATTTAAATGCAGTTGGACTGCTAAGGAAAGAGAATTTAAAGTAGTTGGACTACTAAATAGGAATAGGTAAAAGTAACGGAAATAGGAAAAGGACAATTTAAAGTAGTTGGACTACTGAATTTAGGATTATAGGTAATTTGGAAACTGTGTATGGTAATACAGTCATAATTGAATATAAAGCTGGGCTTTGACATCAATAAAGTAGGTTTGGTGGTTTCATAGGATGTCTTTAAAAACATAATGAAATTTCTGTAGAACGGAACCGTGGGAGGTTCTAAGAAGTGCATTTGTCGGAAGGTGACGCTTCCAATCTGTCGGGGACGCTCGGCATTTTCCTCTGCGAGGGATAGTTCACTTGGCAAGTGTGGAGAACAACGACGCTCCTAAATAGCCAGTGGTTGGACCACTTTACCGTTTGGATCGGTTTATGCACTTTTTTGGGTAGCAAAGGTTGGACCTTGGGCGTTGGACGCTTTTAAATTGACTTAGGAACTTTAGCAATTAGACCAGATACAGGTTGGACCTGATACTGTAATTGATAATCAAAAACTTGGAGTTTGTCCCTTGGAGGGTTAACTTAAAATTTTGTCTAAATTCTGTAGGGTACGCACTTTTAAGGCCTTGTAAATATGATTTTTTATAAGACGTCTGTGTGTCATATTTTCTAGTGTAATGTTTATGTTTGTATATATTCTCTGTCTGCCACGGGCACTGCAGCAGGCTGGTTATTTTGAGAGTGTGTCTGTGTCTATGTAAATGAGATGCCTGTGACTTATTTAGAGTGACATTTCCTGTTTACTAATGAGTGGCTAATGACTGACTGCAGAGCCTGGGTTAAGGACGACTTGAATTGGTGTTTTAAGGGAAGAATTGCTTTTATTTCTACTTTGTTGGCATTACGGTTGTTAAATACGAGGACTACTTTATGATACATGTAGAATTGGAGCATGGGTTTTGCTTTACACGTGCTTGAACGATGTAATACTTGTTGAAAGTAATAGGACTTGTGTTTTATTGACTCTTTGTACTGACACCGTGTTTTTTGACTAACATTTTATAACAGTTTGTGTAAATACACATGTTGGATTCAGGGTATTGTGTAGTTGAATATACATGGACAGGAGATGTTTATGATGTAACCTGTCGATGTCACGCTGTGGTTTCAGATACTCATTACGGCTTTTTAGTAACTTCAGTAATAAGGCGATCAGAAGAAGCATTATAAGATTTTGCATGTAGTAGTATTGTTATATTTCGGGCCCTGGAATTATACTGTAGGCAGGATAGAAATCTAAATCCCACTGACGCTGATTGAAAACACATAAGTATATGCACTTAGTACACCCACTCAAGAAATGATTGTGTGACTGATGCTACAAAACTGACCTAAAGAATGGTGATGTGTGTGGAGAAGTGTTAGTTGTCCTGATGTGTGAAAGAGCGCTATTAAAATGTGTGTGAGTGAAATGAAGGCATATTGCTTTTAAATAAAGATTTAGTAGAATTACTGATTATTTGTAGACTGTGAAATAAAAAAGAAGTGTCTGCAGAAGCTGTAGAAACAGGAAACCGTGTGTGTGTCTGGGACAGGAAATGCATGCCCATAAAAGGGAAGCTCACGGTGACAAGTATGCACCCAGAGTAGAGAGAGAGAGAGTTAACTGTGGGCAGATGAAGCAAAAGGGAGGTTTTAAGATAAACAATGAATATGATACTAATTATATGCTTTAGTGTGTTAATACAGGTGAACGTCTCTAAACCCGGAACCCTTGAGCACAGCAGCAAAAGCATAGATTAACACAATTGGGAAAAACAGGCCACTCTTTGGCTTAAAATTATAGCTTCACCTGGCACTTTGTCCTTGACTCTGAGAAGAAGCTCAAAGGCCAGCTAATCTCCTGATGAGGACCGACAGAACATCGTGGATCAACAGCAGACAAAAGGAACCGAACTATTAACACCGACGACGCCAGCAGCAGCATGTATGCAACATGTACTGTGAATTACAGGCTGGGCAGTTGAACAGTGGGATAAAGAACTGTGGAAAAGCATTGGGCACTGAGTTTCATGTTTGCCATGCTGGAAAGAGAAGACTGAAAGATGGCTGGAGAAGAACAAGAGAGTAAATGAAAATAAGATTGACTGACGACTACAGAAGCAGAATGGAGGAAACCCCATGATGAAATATGCAGGGGGAACTGGAGCCTGGTCAAGAACAGTGTCAAATGACTGGGGGGCACTGAGGCGAAGGAACTGAATGTGGTATTTTGCCAGACTGGAACTTAACGTAAAAGAAGACGACGGAAAGATCAAGACAGAGAAGAAACAGACTGTGTTTGCTTTGAAGGCCGAACAGGACAGTGGGAAGAGATGGACCAAGGTCAGGTGAACCAGGACAAGTTTGACTGCGAGCATATAGGATATGATTGGGTTGAAGTTGAACGCTGGACTCTTGAGGTTTTAGGGAGGTCCACCACATCACAACAAAGAGGTAAACAATACAAAAGGTAAAGATAATAAAAATAACTGACAATTATATTAATAAATAGAAAACACACATATACAAACTGTTACAGGTGAGATTATTTTAGAAACGAATCAGAAGTGAGATAGTTTGAATGTAGAGCTCAGTGAAAAGATGCATAAATTAAATATGAATACATGAAAATGCAATGAATACATAAGGATGCAATGAAGAAGCAGCTTACATTCATGCAATGAAGAAACTGCTTACACTTAATTAAGATGATCACCTGGCATGCAATGAAGCAAACAGCTTACACTGCATTTACATGACCACATAACGCAAGGAAGAACACGCTTACATACATGACATAATTGGTATCTTTGACTAGAAAAAGAGAAATGGGTGGTTTAGTGGGTCGTTTAGGCACCCGTGATAATAATGCAAATGTCTTAGTTTGTTTTTTTTAGGAGCAAAGCAGACCCGGACCAACTCTCAAGATCCAGCAGTTGGAAGAAAATTGTAGGTTAACGCCAATGGATATGTTAAGGCAAGTATATGGTTGAATTGTTGACAGAATCATGTGTCCATGGACCTGGAAAACAGGCCCTAGCTCCTGGCTGAAGATTAGGAGTGCTTATTTAAGGTGGGAAATTAAAATAGAGGGTTAGTAATTCGGGGAAAGAAAAAACTGACTGCTTAACTGGAGAATTGGGAAGGAGTTTGAAAGACTGCGGAGCCATAGATGCATAAATAACACACACAAACACAAAATGCATTAACTCTAAAAAAATAAGCTCATGAAGTTTAATGCATAGAGACATTGAATAAACCTGGCTAAGAACATAAGCATATGCAATGAAGATCTGCTTGCTGCTTGTATGAGTGAGAGAATGGTGTGAATGGTTAATAAAATTGATGGAAAGATTTAAAAAGATGGAAAAAACACAAGAAAAGTATTAACGTAGTTTTAAAAGAGTGCCTTAGGAGTGCTCTAGTACTGATTGATAAAAGTAGGCGATTAGTATAGAAAGAAAATGAAAATAATTGAATAATGTGATAAGGTTTAAACATGTATTTATCTTGTGACTGAGTATGAAAATTAGTTGGAGAGCTAATGTGAGTGATGACAGAGGAGCTTGCTGTGTGTGTGTGATTGAGGCCTTGAGGAAAGGAAGCAAAGTAGACTGTTACGAGGTGAAAATTTGATTAAGAGATTTATAAATTAGTGTTGACATATTGTGAGAACGTGCTTATATGTTTGGTTGAATGTGAGTTTGGTAAAGTGCTTAAAGGGGGATATTGTGTACGAAACGGTGTAGCTTTTTACGTTTTGGGTGTGTTCTATGGGTGAAATTTAAGATTGTTGAAGATTTTTGAGGTTGTTGTTTTATTTTTAAAGAGGGAGTTTTAATAGACATGGACATGTTTAAGGGGTTTTGTAACAGTGCACTTATAAAGAAAAAACCTGTCAGGTGATTTTGTTTTGTACTTTGATGAGCTAATATTCAGCTCTCTTTTTTTTTTCTCATTTTTGTCCTAAGCAGGCCTGCAAAAGACAACAATGAATAACGGCGCCGACAATAGTCTCAGGAAAACAAAAAGTAAGGTGACCTTTTCCGAATTACAATGGGTCAGATTGTGGGTCCCTGTCTAAGAGGATTGCAGCGAGCCAATCCAGTCCAAAAGTATAAAGAACTATTTTCTTAAGAAACGAGTAAAAAGAAAATAAATGATTATATAAATAAACTGAGTTTGCTGAAGGTGGTAAATCTGATTATTTGTGTGGAGGTCTACCAATACCCGATGTTAATGCGTGTGAGTGAATGTGTGGGTGAATGGACGGACCAGGCAGACCATAGGTTGGACTGACTGGACACTGACAAAAGACTGGACTAAGGTTGGACACATGACTGATAATTGTTATGTTTTAAGTTTTGTTTTATAACACAGGTTGGATCATAAGTGGAGAAAGTGAGTATAAAAGGTGATGTTCTGGTTAACACACAGGCTTTTGTTTATAGGACGTTTCAAGGATGCAGGCTGTGGATGGAGCCAAGAAGGGATTTTGACATGATGATTAATTTGATTTCATTCCTTAAACACAGGTTTGAAGGCCCGGAGCATCTATACCTAATATGATATGATTAACCTTTTCTTTTAATTCCCTAACCTGAGTGAAGGATTTTGAGTTTGTAACACATGAGATGTGTCACAAAAAGGGGGGTCTTAATATATGTGATTAGCTACAGGAAATGAGCTACAGGAAATGTGCTCTTTTAGGGTTACTAAGCAAATGTCTACGTGACCTTTACCTAATAACCTTTGTGATGATAAACTTGTTTACCGACTTGCTCTCTTGTAGAACATACAGACTTAGGAAAGGGGAACCTCAGCTCTGAGTGTATTAGAGCTTGTAATTAAATGTGGGACTTGAAAAGAGGAAGCAAATTTGGTACAGGACGTACTTGAGATGATCAGATGAGAGAAGGAGAAGGTCAGGAATAGTTTAAAGTAAGATTGAGAAATTAAATAGGGTAAAAGGGGGTGTAGCTTCAGGGCAGTTCACAGCCCGGCGTAAACGCAAGGTGCTGTCACACAGCTTAAGTTATTTGGTTGATTTATTTTATGACAAAATAATAAGGAAATATTAAAAATATACAACACGTTGAGGAGATCTCTTTTGTTATATTTTAGTGTTTAACATGGAAGATGCCTCTCTGGAGCTTCTTTCCTGATGCTACCCCACCAAAAGACGCTTATCCATAGAGACTATGTCAGCTCCCAAACAGACAACAACAAACCAAGACTAGCAATAAACAATCTAAACATAAATAATAACAAATAAAGAACAATACAGAATAAAAATTTGAACCGAAGAATAAAATAGTGAAATGTGGATTATTAAATATTAAGTATTTCTCTTCAAAAGTCTCTGTTAGCTGACGCCAAGCGGTCGCAGCAGATGGCTGCCCGTACCTGAGCATGGTTCTGCCGGAGGTTTCTTCCTGTTAAAAGGGAGTTTTTCCTTCACACTGTTCCCAAAGTGCTTGCTCAATAGGGGGTCACAAGATTGGTGGGTTTTTCTCTGTATATATGAAGCACCTTGAGGCAATTTTTGTTGTGATTTGGCGCTATATAAATAAAATTAAATGGGAATGTATTGAAGTAAACTTAAATGTCATGAACTAGGAATTAGTTCATTTCTCAGGGGAGAAATGAAAAAACGGGGACTGGTGTTAGGAATAAAAGCTATATTTTAATATGAATCTGCTCATTATCTTGTGTTATGTACTTTAATAATGAAGGCTGGCTTGTAGAGCAAGGCCAACTTTTACTGACAAAGAAGTGCTAAGACAGACTGAAAAACAGGAAGTTTTAGTGCACAAGGCATATTAATAAATATAGACACAAAAAGAGGAACTCCCCATATAAACAACATTCAAAAATGTGTGAAGTATAAAGTACCGAAATAACACTATATAAGTCACAGCTGATGATTCTAATGTTAGAGAGCTCTTGCAACTGGCGTCTGAGCTGTGCAGAGGTCGCTCTTAAGACAGGTACTTATGTAGGTTAGCATAAGGTTGAGTCCAACAGAAGCAAGGCACCCTAAATGCGCACAGCATGCAGCAGGGGTGGCCAAAATAATATAGGAAACAGCACATGTAGGGAGAGAATACTCACTAAAAGTTCTGACTAACATAGTGTGGTGGCTTATGTGAACTTGCAGGCGTTCACTATGACATCATTAGCACAACAGAGACTGAGTAAAGTTTTAGATGCTCGAAATCTGACATTTACACATGAAGAAATCAATATGGCAGATTTAAGGGGATTAGGAGGACCTAATTATTGTACTAAGACAGCAGAACTTGAAGGGAGAGCCAGGGAAGATTTAAAAGCAGGACCTGTTGGGATTGGGGATTTAGAGATTCTTTTATTGCTATCATATAATCTGCCTTATGATGACTGCATTAATAACATGTTGTACAGTATTATTTTAATAGTATTGAATATGTTTGTGATAACAGTGATGTCTCTATTTACAGGTTGAGTTAATTTCAGACACAAAGCATAACTGTGCTTGTTTAGAGTTGATGTTCCGTCCAAAAGGGTTTAAGCTTCACTGGTGAGAGTGTCCAGGTGATACATGTTGAGGGAAGATGAGAACATAGCAGGTTAATTGCATGCACGCTTACAAACACACATGATTTAAATATAGGCCAGGCCGAAGGCCTGGACTTTATGTAGCTTTTAAATTTACAGCTCCTAACTTGCAGGAATGGCGTGGAGTGTAATGAATGAATGTAAAACATGCTTACAGACACAAACATGACATGGATTTATTTTGTAGGGTAAAGGTGGACCACATGTTGCTTTGTTTCTGCTTAGCAACTACTGAGTCGGGTGAAACAAAATGTTGTAGATAATGGAAACTTGTCTAAACTGGTATGAACAGTAACTTTTGCATGTTATGTATATGCTTGAAGCAAAAAGAGGAGTAAATGATGATAGAAAATTTTGAAGTGTGTTTTCTAGCGGACATTTAGCCTGACATAGGGCTGGTGTATATTTTACCCGGGGTGTTTTTTAATAGAACTAAAAGCGTTGCTCACACACATAAAGAGTATTGAGATTAAGTAAAGTTAATATAATGGATAGAGCCCAGAACATGATGTTGTGAACCAACTTTGAATAATGACAGGAACCTTAGATGAACACAGTAGGTTAGTAAGGTGTAGCAGAGAGAGGCTGTTTGTTTTATCCCTTACAGGAGAAGATTTCCACTAGAGAGGGACCCAGAAAAGGAGCACAGACCACTTAAGCATGAAGTGTTTTCAAGTGGGAGCTGGTGTTTTATTATTGGACCACCTAGAGGACATGAGGTGGTTGTCTGATTTGCTGAGTCAGAGGACGCCTAGAGAGGGTCAGAGCGAAGGCAGTGGACCTGGGAATGGTGGTTTCGGGGCCCATGATGCCATTAATGGATGTAGAGGTGACAGAGTGGGTCGAGGAGTGACCCAAGGAAATGGTGTGGTGATGTCTCTGGAGAGACATCAAGAGAGGGAATTGTAATATTTAAAGAAATTAGGTCACTGCTGAACTGTATCTAACCATCATCCTTAACATTACATTAATTATCATTTCATCAAAGTGTTTATTGAAGCTGCTGGCATTATGTTATAAGTTATATTATAGGGGTTATCATAATCAAATATTAACATGTTTATTACAGGTGCAGTTATAACTACTTTAAAATGATTGAGTTAATATATATATATCATATCTCAGAGCCTGAGTATATGGTTACAGTAAAATAGTAGCTGAGCAAAGGCCTGAATGTATTCAGCTTCTTGTGGTATTTGAGTTTGCTTAGTTACAGGTGACGAAAGGATGTCCAGTCCATGGGGACCTCAAAGGCCTGAGATCTTCACCATATTTGGATGGATGGGGAACTTCTGTGTCTGCAGTTATCTCTTAAAATACATGAATGTTCTGTACATGCAAATTATGTGACTGTAAACGCAAGAGGGGGCGTTACAATACCCTGATGTTATAAAAGCAATCTAGAGTGTATTTTGGGTAGAGATGTACAACTGATGTTTTGCAGTTTACACCTCTCCACGCTGCGTGCATTCATTAAAATCAATTGTTTGACCGACCTCTTCTGGACCATCATTGTTTTACTCTCGTCCTCAATTTCGAACCCGTAACAAAACAAACATCAACAACCAGGAAGCAGCTTCACCTCTGATCACACACACACTCAGCTCTACTCACTCACCTGGAGGAACTACATAAAGATAGATGTTGCTTATGAGAGTTAAGAGTTTTCCAACTCCCTGGACAACATGACACTCGTATGTGCCAGTATCATTAGTTGTCACATCCTTCAGAGTCACAGATAGTTCTCCGTCCTTCATCTGTCTGTCCAGCATATCCACCCGGTTCTTAAAAGATGGATGTTGACCATCTGGAACAAACCTCCCTTTCTCGTAGAAAAGCACATTTGCTGTCTTCAGGTCAGCTCTGATCCAAACTAAAGCTACGATTTTGTTGTTTGGAGCTCGACATGTCAGAGTGACGTCCTGTCCAGAATCATCTGTGATGGTTTTCTGTTCTGAAAGAAGGAAAAAACACAGAGCAGAGAGGTTAAAGTACAATCGTTTTTCTTTTCTAATAGAGTTCCCTCAAAAAACAGTTTTCCATTACAGGATTTGAAAAATTACAAGTTTAATACTTAAAAGAGCAAAAACATTTTACAGAATTCAATTCAGTTGTATTAAATCACAACATCGTTGCCTCAAGACGCTGTATATCGTAAGGCAGACCCTACAATAATCCAAAAAACAGCAAGGAAAGGCTAAATGCATCATGGGAATCCCCTGCCAGCCTACGTTTATTGCAGCATAACTAAGGGAGGATTCAGGGTCACCTGGTCCAGCCCTAACTATGTGCTTTAGCAAAAAGGAAAGTTTTAAGCCTAATCTTGAAAGTAGAGATAGTGTCTGTCTCCCGAATCCAAACTGGAAGCTGGTTCCACAGAAGAGGGGCCTGAAAACTGAAGGCTCTCCCTCCCATTCTACTTTTAAATACTCTAGGAACAGCAAGTAGGCCTGCAGAGCAAGAGCGAAGTGCTCTAATAGGGTCATATGGTACTACAAGGTCAGCTCAATAGTGCATCCCAAAACTGATCCGGAAGCCGGCCATGTGGGAGGCAGCGACGGTGACACAGGCGAAACAGGTCCGGAGGCCGACAGCTTGGAAGACAGTGGCAGCATGGGCAAAACCGTTTTGGAGGCTGATCACGGACCAGCGATGGTGAGGCCTGGAAAGTGTCCGACGACGGTGTGCTGTACGTAGACCAGCTGGCTGTGCTAACCCAGGAGCAGAAGAGGCAGGAGCAGACAATGCATACAAGATGGTGCCGAGGCTGCTGCAAATGATAGAGCAGGTGGCACTAAAGAATAAACCACCATTATTTCATGCGGCTGTGGTCTCAAGGCCTGGAAGCTGACCAAAACAAATTCTCCCTGATAACAGACGGTGTTTAGACTGTTCCTTCCTAAGGCCACCTGGGTTGACTGGAAGACTGTTTACTTAGCCTGGCAGGGTGAAGGACACTCTCTCAGCTGAACTCTGGACACACACACACATATACACATACACATACACACTCATCCCCTCTCCCCTTCCAAATACCTTCGATGCTTATTCCCTTCCAATGCAGACGGTGGATCAAAGCGCATATGCTGTAGGCCCAGATGCACTGTCTACACTGGCTGTCTCTCACCTTTTACCCATCCCTGTTGTGTTATGTGTTTCAGTGGTGTATTAAGAGTTTTTCATGTGCTATGCGCAGAGTTGTTGTTTTTTTTTTTCTGTTCCCAAACTGACCTCCCTGTTGGAGCTCAGTCTGGGGGGAGTTTTTTTCTCCTTGTCCTTTCTGATGTTCCTTACTTTGAAAATCGAAACTAAAAAAGCCCTCCTTTGTGTCTCTACATTAAGGCTAGAGGAACAGACGCTCTGGCAGGAAACAACTATATATGCACAGTTGAACTACATCACAGAAGATGAGCCAAATAAGGCAAAGTAAAAGCAAAGCACAGTTCAACTTTAATGATATCGTGAAAAATAACAGCACTGTTCATTTTGAGGTCACTTCAAGGCACTTAAACAACAAAGAACATGGAACAAGGAAAAACTAACTCAAAAAACAAAAAGGTACAAAAACCAAACATCAGTAAATTAAACAAAAGGGACACATGAGCATGGAACAATAATTAAACTTTTAAACATCTGAAAACTGAAAGTTTGCGCAAGTATGCTAGACATGCCCCTGGAGGCTTAACAGGTTATACAAACCAGGGATTAGAATTCAATATTTAAATTAAAAAATATCCAAATAAACTAAACTTAAAATTTTTAGAAACTCAGAAAAGCTGGGTCCATGACCCAGTAACACGACAAACAATCTCAACCCTCAATTAAATTATTAGATTCAATTAACTTCTCTAAAAATGTAAATATATAATCTAAAGCAATGCAACTAAGTTCAAGAATAAACTTCTTATACAGAGGTGGATTATCCTGTTAACAGCTCCCAGTTTGAATTTAGGAGTCAGACCACCTCTCTACATCGAGATTAGGCTTTATTTTCCACACATTACACTTCTTTTTGCTCTCTGTCTCTGGAAACTGGAAAGCAGTTAAAAAGTGTTAAAGCTCACATGAGAGACCAGTTCTCAATCTGCTTGAACATACACAGACATGCAGAATCAACATGAAATCAGTTTGACTGTTCTTCTTACTCTTTATCTAAGAAGGAAACAGTGGCCCAGCCCCAGAAATAGTGATTAGCTTTGAAACCTCACCTGCAGAGACAAACATTAAAATGCCAAAAAACAGGATAGTCAAGAAGAGCGACAAAGTTACTGCAGACATTTCTCTGGTATCTACTCCTGCTGATCTGTTTCTTCGTTTTTCTAAATGCCTGAGCTTGTTGTTTAAACAATGACTACATTAGGATAAATTTAAGCTTAAATAAAACTAAAAGTCACTGACTGTGTGTAAAGGTCCGCTCATCCAGCTCCCTCAAACGCCATACTTTCATTTTAGCATCTTATAAGGAAGTCACGTTAGACTAATGTTTAGTAGGTTGGACTTCATCATGATGTCACTGTGGAAAAATACATAATGAGCTGTGGAGGAGGCAGGCTTTAGCTTCAGTGTATAACATTAAATATGTAAAAGAGTAATTAATGCAGTATTTATACCAAACTCCAGATAAAGTACTCTATCTATCTATCTATCTATCTATCTATCTATCTATCTATCTATCTATCTATACCCCATGTGCAGGCTGTGTAAATGGGAGACGCCCATTTACACAGCCTTCCATGTAACATTTAAGATAAGATAAGATAAGATGACCTTTATTAGTCCCACACGTGGGAAATTTGTTTTGTCACAGCAGGAAGTGGACAGTGCAAAAGTTATGAAGGACAATTAGAATAAAATAAAATAAGAATAAATACAGTACACAACTGTACAGAATAGAATAAAAATAGAATACTATATACAGTAGAATAAAATAGAATAAAATATACAATAGGATAAAAATAGAATACAAATGCTATATACAACAGAGTGAAAAATACAACGGTGCCAGAAAGATTATTGCACATTAGTGTTATTGCACATGTGTGGATGTGTGTGTATGATCAGTTAAAGTCTTTGTTGTGGAGTCTGACAGCAGTGGGGAGGAAAGACCTGCGAAATCTCTCCGTCCCACACCGTGGGTGCCGCAGTCTCCCACTGAAGGAGCTGCTCAGTGCTGTCACAGTCTCATGCATGGGGTGGGAGATGTTGTCCAGCAGGGATGACAGCTTAGCCACCATTCTCCTGTCACTCACAACCTCCACTGGGTCCAGAGGGCATCCTAGAACAGAGTTGGCCCTTCGGATCAGCCTGTTCAGTCTCTTCCTGTCCCCAGCAGAGATGCTGCCACCCCAGCAGACCACACCATAAAAGATGGCTGAGGCCACCACAGAGTCATAGAAGGTCTTCAGGAGTGGGCCCTCCACTCCAAACGACCTGAGTCTCCGCAGCAGGTACAGCCTGCTCTGCCCTTTCCTGTAGAGGGCGTCTGAGTTATGAGTCCAGTCCAGTTTGTTGTTCAGATGAACACCAAGGTACCTGTAGCTGTCCACAGTCTCAATGTCCATACCTTGGATGTTCAGTGGTTGCAGTGGAGGATGTTTGTGCCTGCGGAAGTCTACCACCAGCTCCTTGGTTTTACTGGCATTGATCTGGAGGTAGTTCAGCTGGCACCAGTCCACAAAGTCCTGAGTCAGTCCTCTGTACTCCTTGTCGTCCCCATCAGTGATGAGGCCGACTATAGCAGAGTCATCAGAGAACTTCTGCAGGAAGCACTGGGAGGAGTTGTGGGAGAAGTCTGCAGTGTAGATGGTGAAGAGGAACGGAGCCAGAACCGTTCCCTGTGGGGCCCCCGTACTGCAGACGACCCTGTTAGACACACAGCCCTGAGTCCTCACATACTGTGGTCGGTCGGTGAGGTAGTCCAAAATCCAGGTAGTGAGGTGATGGTCCACTCCAGAGTTCTCCAGCTTGTCCTTCAGAACCGAGGGAAGAATAGTGTTGAAGGCACTGGAGAAATCAAAGAACATGATTCTCACAGTGCTCCCAGCGGTCTCCAGGTGAGCGAGGGAGCGATGTAGGAGGTGAATGACGGCATCATCCGCTCCAATGCCAGGCTGGTAGGCAAACTGAAGTGGGTCCAGTGATGAGCTCACAAGGCGCCGAAGCTGAGCCAGGACCAGCCGCTCCAGGGTCTTCATCAGGTGGGATGTCAGAGCCACCGGCCTGTAGCTGTTGAGGTCCTTGGGGCGTGAAGTCTTTGGCACTGGTACAACACAGGAGGTTTTCCAGAGCTGTGGGACTCTTCCCAGCCTCAGGCTCAGGTTGAAGAGGTGCTCCATCACACCACACAGTTGGTCCGCGCAGGACCTGACGACCCTCGAGCTGATGCCATCTGGACCCGCTGCCTTCTTGCCATTAATCCTCCTCAGTTCCCTCCTAACCTGGGTGGTTGAGAGAGACAGTCTGGAGCCTTGTGTTGATTGTGTATTGGATGCTGTTGTTGGGGGTGGGGAGGAGTGAGCAGGGTGAATAGAGGAGGTGTGAAGTGTCTGAGGTGTCAGAGGTGGAACAGCAGCAGTGGGGGTGGTTGAGTCTACAGCCGATGTTGGAGACTGCCTCATGGCTGAATCAAATCTGTTGAAGAAATGATTCAGTTCATTTGCCCACCTCACATCCCTCCCAGGCAGAGAGTTCTGATGTTTGTGGCCCGAGATGGTTCTGAGGCCTCTCCAGACTTCACCAACGTTATTTTGCTGAAGCTGGTTCTCCATCTTCTGCCTGTAGCTATCCTTCCCATTCCTTATCAGTCCCCTCAACTCTCTCTGCACCCTTTTCAACTCCTCTTTGTCTTTGGATTTGAAGGCCCTCCTCTTCTGCTTGAGGACAGCTTTAATTTCCGGGGTAATCCAAGGTTTGTTGTTGGAGAAACACCGTACAGTCCTGGTAGGTACGGTGTTATCCACACAGAAATTAATATAGTCCGTAATGCATGTAGTAAGGCTGTCGATGTCCTCTCCGTGGTCGTCACAGATCACCTCCCACACAGTCGACTCAAAACAATCCTTAAGAGCCTCCTCGCTCTCCTGCGACCATCTCTGTACTGTGCGGGTGGCTGGTGGCTCCCTGCGCACTAAGGGCTCATACACAGGGACAAGGTGCACCAGGTTGTGATCAGATCTGCCCAGGGGAGGGAGAGGTGATGAACTGTATGCCTCTTCAGCATTGGCATACAGTAAGTCCAGTGTTTTATTGTCTCTGGTTGGGCAGGTCACATACTGGGTGAAGGTGGGCAGTGTGGAGTCCAGTGAGGCATGATTAAAGTCCCCTGATATTATGAGGAGGGCTCTCGGAGATTGTGTTTGCAGTCTGCTGACCACTGAGTGGAGAGTGTCACAGGCTGCATCCGCGTTGGCCGAGGGGGGGACATACGCTGTTATCGCGATAACATGTGAGAATTCCCGGGGCAGGTAGTATGGACGCATGCTAACGGCTAACAGCTCAATGTCTCTGCTGCAGAGTTGTTCTTTCACAGTGATGTGCCCAGGGTTACACCATCTGTCATTCACAAACACTGCCAGTCCCCCTCCTTTCCTCTTACCGCTGTCTCTTGTCCTGTCCGCTCGAAGCAGCTGGAATCCCGGTAGTGTCACACTCGTGTCCGGAGTTAGCGGTGTTAGCCACGACTCCGTTAGCATCATGATGCTACATTGCCGGTACTCCCTCTGTGACCAGGTTAGCGACGTGAGCTCATCCAATTTATTGTGCAAAGACCGTACATTTCCAATAATTACAGAAGGAAGAGATGGTCGATAACGTCTCCTTCTCGGGCGACGGCGCTCCTTCCCAGCACGACACCCCCGTCTTTTCCTCCTCAGCTCGCTGGGAATGTCGGGTCTGTCCGCCGGCAGTACTGCTGTGGGACGCAGCGCTAACAGCTGATCCTTACTGTAAACAAAGGATCCCTGCTCTGGGTCCCCACACACGGGTGAAAAAAGTAGAAAAAAACTAAGAAAAACGACCAGAACTAGCACAAAACGGTAGAACATGGTTGCAGAGTCTAATTACTAATACGTTAGTTATAGAAAAATTACGAGAAGAAAAGATAAGAAAGAAAGAAACTCGGAATGAGCAGAGCTGCTGTAACAGGCTGCCGCACACGGGGGGCGCCGGAACCTTTCACTGAAAGGTTAAACGGGAGGAGCTCTGTGCTGGTTCGTATGAAGTGAAAGTGTTCATGCTACATTCCTATTACAGTTTTTCTCCATTGGTTTGGCTCATTTCTTGAAACAGAGATTACATTCTCAAAACTCTAAGATCATTTGGCAAAACACTCTTACAGTTCAGCATTCTTGGTGCTTTTGTCAAAATAAACCTGGATGGTTGATCACAACAACATGGTCCACCTGCAAAAGCTCATATCTCTCCTAAAACAGTTCACTCATGTGTCAAAACTACATTTCTTGCTAATCTGAATAGCCAGTGCCCCCAAAATGCATCGTCCCTTTGGCATTGTGTAAGTACTGCCATACAAAATGTTTAGATGTTTTGTCACTATGGCAGAGGACCAACAATATACAACAGAAAAGAGTAGCCTCCAAGGTTTGACATCACAGATTGCACTCACACTACACAGGAAATTCCCAACGCGTAAAATATTGACGATTTGTCACGTCCCTTAACTTCTCATGCTGACGCTGAAGGTACCCTTCCACTAGTTTTATGTGACGCTGTGGGTTGTCAATTCATTCCAATATGAACCCCCTCTCGGCGATCAGAGACGCTTCGAGCAGAGGCTCCAGCCATCCATTTACTCCAATAATAATCCCGCCACGGCGAAACGTGACGCCTTGAAGTACAATCTAACTGGAGAACCGGGGACCCTCTCCGCGAACGGGGTTTTCTCCCTAATTTAATGCTTTCTTTTAATGACATCATTAACATTTCACAAGAAAAACACATGAAAGTAACACTGATAATTCAACAATAAAATCGCTTCATTTTCCAAAGTGATTCACGATCTGAAAGTCCGCAGATTTAACGTACATAATCCTTGGTTGGGGTTATTATTATTATTTCACACGTAAGACACATTTATAGATTTATTCACCATTCCTGTTAGTTTTGGATGCACTCGGCTCCAACCAATCAGACCAATTTACGCAGACGGCGCACTAATCCCGTAACTGCACACTACCCATAAGCCTCAACCGCCGTTGCTATGGAAATGAAGATAATCAACAGCTTGGTGCTACCCGTTATTCCTTTATTTACTCTAAAATAATAACCAGCGATAATACGAAAATAAACTGGCCCAGTGTTTAATTATGTAATTACAAATTGCAATTTTTATTTTTATTTTTTTATTTTATTTTTTACAAATTGCAATATTTATCTACAGCGCGCCTTTAGCGACACGTCAACAGATCTTAAGCAAGGCGATTGGATAGTTTTTACTGCAATGCATCTTGGGAGTCGGACTAAATGGATCTTTCAACTCACGGTCCTGCAGCGAATTTTTCGACTCGACACGAGGCAGATCTTAGCTAAGTAAGTTGTAATAAACTGTGGGTAATTTGCATGTTCAATGAAATATTAATCAGCTGATATTAAACTTGAAATGTTTTCACAGAGCAGTCTGTGTACCAAGAGAACTACTTCTGCAAAAGTTTATTTAATTTTTTTTGTGATGTATTCTCATGTGTAAGACACTTGCTTGGCCACCCAGCTAATGTTAGTACTGCTCTATTTTAGCAATGTATCTTTTCTCTAATTAATTCAGTTTTTTTAACCCTATTCTCGTAATTAACTCAATATTAACGACTTTAATCTCGTAATTGATTTTTTTTCTAAATATGGTGTAATACTGGCTCGTAATATAAGTTATTTCTTTGGTCACAAATTATTTTTGTAACCATTTCACCAAAACAGACCTGAAATAATCCCTACATGTTCCATTTTCATTTGCAGAAATGACAAAGCCAAAAACCAAACCATGCCCTTCCTGTCAGGCTCCAAACACCTGCAACAGGAAGACATGCAGTGGATGCCTGGGCAGCCTGAACGTAAAGGAGGGATTGGGAAAAAAAAACAAGAACAGCAACTGGGCTGCCTCTGTTAAAAAACAAAAACAGAAATGCGAGCAGGGTGGTTAATTCAGCCCAGTTATCAGTAAGGTCAGATCTAATATGAATGGCGCTGTCACTTGGTGTTCGCTCGCTCTGCGGTAGAGTATCACTTCCTGTTCCTGCTCGAACACAGTGGTGTTTCTGAGTAGCTTTTCTGCTTAGCAATTCAATTTAAATCTTTTGATACATCCCTTTTTCATAGTATAATCTTAACGTGCTTCATCTGAATCACCCTTTCTGTGTGCTCACTACCTAATTTATAGCCAAAGTATTCACTCACTGTCTCTGTACTGTTTTGCTAGCTTAGCTTAGCTCATAGCCGACTCGTTAGCACTATGGCTACTTCACCTGTCCCTCCTGCACTTTCCTGCTCATTGTGTCAGATGTTTAGTTACTCCTCAGCCTCCTTTAGCAGTAATGATACCTGTAACAAATGTAGCATATTTGCAGCTCTGGAGGCCAGGATTACTGAATTGGAGACTCGGCTTCGCACCCTTCTTTCACCCGTAGCTAGCCAGGCCCCTGTAGCTGGTGCAGCCGAAGATAGCGCAGGCCCCGCTAGCTGTTCCCCGGCAGACCCCAAGCAGCTGGGGAAAGAGGGCGGCTGGGTGACGGTGAGGAGGAAGCATAGTCTTAAACAGAAGCCCCAGGTACACCACCAACCTGTTCATGTGTCTAACCGTTTTTCCCCACTCGGCGACACACCCGCCGGGGGTCAAACTCTGGTAATTGGTGATTCTGTTCTCAGACATGTGAAGCTAGAGACACCGGCAACCATAGTCAATTGTCTTCCAGGGGCCAGAGCAGGCGACATTGAAGGAAATTTAAAACTGCTGGCTAAGGGTAAACGTAAATACAGTAAGATCATAATTCACGTCGGCAGTAATGACACCCGGTTACGCCAATCGGAGGTCACTAAAATCAATATTGAATCGGTGTGTAACTTTGCCAAAACAATGTCGGACTCTGTAGTTTTCTCTGGTCCCCTCCCCAATCAGACCAGGAGTGACATGTTTAGCCGCATGTTCTCCTTAAATTGCTGGCTGTCTGAGTGGTGTCCCAGAAACGATGTGGGCTTCATAGATAATTGGCAAACCTTCTGGAGGAAACCTGGTCTTGTTAGGAGAGACGGCATCCATCCCACTTTGGATGGAGCAGCTCTCATTTCTAGAAATATGGACCAATTTATTAAACCCCCCAAAATATGACTATCCAGAGTTGGGACCAGGAAGCAGAGTTGCAGTCTTACACGCCTCTCTGCAGCTTCTCTCCTCCTGCTACCCCCCCAAAAACCCATCTCCATTGAGACTGTGTCAGCTCCCAAAAAGACAAAAAACAAACCAAAAACCAGCAATAAACAACTTAAACATAAAAAATCACAAAGAAAGAACAATACAGTATCCACATCTGAACCAAAGAGTAAAACAGTGAAATGTGGATTATTAAATATTAGGTCTCTCTCCTCCAAGTCTCTGTTAGTACATGACTTGATAATTGATCAACAAATTGATTTACTCTGCCTTACAGAAACCTGGTTGCAGCAGGATGATTATGTTAGTTTAAATGAATCAACACCCCCGAGTCATTCTAACTACCAGAAATCTCGAAGCACAGGCCGAGGGGGCGGTGTGGCAGCAATTTTTCACACCAGCCTATTAATTTACGAAAGACCAAGACAGACTTTTAATTCATTTGAAAGCGTGATGCTTAGCCTCGTCCACCCCAGCTGTAAAACTCACAAACCAGTCTTACTTGTTATTATCTATCGTCCACCTGGGCCTTACACAGAGTTTCTCTCTGATTTCTCAGACTTTTTATCTGATTTAGTGCTCAGCTCAGATAAAATAATTATTGTGGGTGATTTTAACATCCATGTAGATGCTAAAAATGACAGCCTCAACATTGCATTTAATCTGTTATTAGACTCAATTGGCTTCTCTCAAAATGTAAAAGAACCCACCCACCACTTTAATCACACTCTAGATCTTGTTTTAACATATGGCATAGAAACTGAACATTTAACAGTGTTTCCTGAAAACCCTCTGCTGTCTGATCATTTCCTGATAACATTCACATTTACAATAATTGATTACACAGCAGTGGAGAGTAGACTTTATCAAAGTAGATGTCTTTCTGAAAGTGCTGTAACTAAGTTTAAGAATATAATCCACCCACTGTTATCATCTTCAATGCCCTGTACCAACATAGAGCAGAGCAGCTATCTGAACGCTACTCCAACAGAGGTCGATTATCTTGTTAATAATTTTACCTCCTCACTACGTACGACTCTGGATACTGTAGCTCCTGTGAAAACTAAGGCCTCAAATCAGAAGTACCTGACTCCGTGGTATAATTCTCAAACACGTAGCCTAAAGCAGATAACTCGTAAGCTGGAGAGGAAATGGCGTGTCACAAATTTAGAGGATCATCATTTAGCCTGGAGAAATAGTTTGCTGCTTTATAAGAAAGCCCTCCGCAAAGCCAGAACATCTTACTATTCGTCACTGATTGAAGAAAATAAGAACAACCCCAGGTTTCTCTTCAGCACTGTAGCCAGGCTGACAAAAAGTCAGAGCTCTATTGAGCCAACAATCCCTTTAACGTTAACTAGTAATGACTTCATGAACTTCTTCACAAATAAAATTTTTATCATTAGAGAAAAAATTACCAATAATCATCCCACAGATGTAATATCATCTACAGCTACTTTTAGTACCATTGATGTTAAGTTAGACTCTTTTTCTCCAATTGATCTTTCTGAGTTAACTTCAATAATTAATTCCTCCAAACCATCAACGTGTCTTTTAGACCCCATTCCTACAAAACTGCTCAAAGAAGTCCTGCCATTAATTAATTCTTCAATCTTAAATATGATCAACTTATCTCTAATAATCGGCTATGTACCACAGGCCTTCAAGCTGGCTGTAGTTAAACCTTTACTTAAAAAGCCATCTCTAGACCCAGCTGTCTTAGCTAATTATAGGCCAATCTCCAACCTTCCTTTCATATCAAAAATCCTTGAAAGAGTAGTTGTCAAACAGCTAACAGATCATCTGCAGAGGAATGGCTTATCTGAAGAGTTTCAGTCAGGTTTCAGAGCTCATCACAGCACAGAAACAGCTTTAGTGAAGGTTACAAATGATCTTCTTATGGCCTCTGACAGTGGACTCATCTCTGTGCTTGTCCTGCTAGACCTTAGTGCAGCGTTTGATACTGTTGATCATAATATCCTATTAGAGCGATTAGAACATGCTGTAGGTATTACAGGTACTGTGCTGCAGTGGTTTGTATCATATCTATCTAATAGACTCCAATTTGTTCAAGTAAATGGAGAGTCCTCTTCACACACTAAGGTCAATTATGGTGGTCCACAGGGTTCAGTGCTAGGACCAATTCTATTTACATTATACATGCTTCCCCTAGGCAGCATCATTAGAAGACATAGCATAAATTTTCACTGCTATGCAGATGACACGCAGCTCTATCTATCCATGAAGCCAGGTAACACACACCAATTAGTTAAACTGCAGGAATGTCTTAAAGACATAAAGACCTGGATGGCCGCTAACTTTCTGCTTCTTAATTCAGATAAAACTGAGGTTATTGTACTCGGCCCTGAAAATCTTAGAAATATGGTATCTAACCAGATTCTTACTCTGGATGGCATTACCTTGGCCTCCAGTAACACTGTGAGGAACCTTGGAGTCATTCTTGACCAGGACATGTCCTTCAACGCACATATTAAACAAATATGTAAGACTGCTTTCTTCCATTTGCGCAACATCTCTAAAATTAGAAATATCCTGTCTCAGAGTGATGCTGAAAAACTAGTTCATGCATTTATTACTTCCAGGCTGGACTACTGTAATTCACTATTATCAGGATGTCCTAAAAACTCACTGAAAAGTCTTCAGCTAATCCAAAATGCTGCAGCAAGAGTACTGACAGGGACTAGAAAGAGAGAGCATATTTCTCCTGTATTGGCTTCCCTTCATTGGCTTCCTGTTAAATCCAGAATTGAATTCAAAATCCTGCTCCTCACATACAAGGTCTTAAATAATCAGGCCCCATCTTATCTTAATGACCTTGTAGTGCCATATCACCCTATTAGAGCACTTCGCTCTTGCTCTGCAGGCCTACTTGCTGTTCCTAGAGTATTTAAAAGTAGAATGGGAGGGAGAGCCTTCAGTTTTCAGGCCCCTCTTCTGTGGAACCAGCTTCCAGTTTGGATTCGGGAGACAGACACTATCTCTACTTTCAAGATTAGGCTTAAAACTTTCCTTTTTGCTAAAGCATATAGTTAGGGCTGGACCAGGTGACCCTGAATCCTCCCTTAGTTATGCTGCAATAGACATAGGCTGCCGGGGATTCCCATGATGCATTGAGTTTTTCCTTTCCAGTCACCTTTCTCACTCACTATGTGTTAATAGACCTCTCTGCATCAAATCATACCTGTTATTAATCTCTGTCTCTCTTCCACAGCATGTCTTTATCCTGTTTTCCTTCTCTCACCCCAACCGGTCGCAGCAGATGGCCGCCCCTCCCTGAGCCTGGTTCTGCCGGAGGTTTCTTCCTGTTAAAAGGGAGTTTTTCCTTCCCACTGTCGCCAAAGTGCTTGCTCATAGGGGGTCGTATGATTGTTGGGTTTTTCTCTGTATTTATTATTGTGCTATCTACTGTACAATATAAAGCGCCTTGAGGCGACTTTTGTTGTGATTTGGCGCTATATAAATAAAATTGAATTGAATTGAATTAATAAGTGGTTCTTTATTAATCACAGTTATCAATGTTTTCTTGTATATCATGAAGTAAGAAACTAACAAGACATGTATATACACATAACATATTTATTTATAAAAGAGCATAAAAAAGTTATTCACATCAAAATAACATCATCACACTAAAGACATCAAACTAGAAAAAACTTTTTATTTAAGCTACTTCTGATTTTTAATTTAATCAGCTATTAAAAGAGAGACAAAACATTTCAAGATGGATTTTATCATTAATTTGCAGGTTTGGTTACCATAATTACTTTTTAACTATTTACAGCAATAAAACACCAAAGATGTGAAACTTAAAGGTTTGTTATACATCAATTTGCTTACATGAAAGACCTGCTGCATGTGTTTTTCTTTGTTGTTCTTGCAGGTTTCAAAGCTACATGCCCTGGGCTACCAGCCAATTCTGTTTCTTAGACAGTTTGACCGAAAGGGCCGTATAGTAGGGGACGTGATCACATAGAGCCAGCGGATGGTGCTGCACGTGACATCCTCATGAAGATGAGGAAACTTTATGAACACCTTCTGAGAAGTAAGATATGCTTTGTCCATTATCTGTAACCTTATCAGGTAGCCTATCCTAGCTGTCTTTGGGTGATACTCATTGTACACCTTAGATAAGTAGGCAGTTCACCACGAGATACATAGAGACAAACAAGATGGTGAAGATGAGGATAGTTAACAGTCCCCAGCTATTCTATTCTAGTCTATTCTACTCTACTCTACTCTATTTTGTTCTATTCTATTCTATTATTCAGCCAAGGTTCAGACCAGTAACCTTCTTGCTGTGAGGTGACAGCTGCCCTACATGTCCTGTTGCTAACATGAAAATAGTGTTATATATGCCTTATTACCTCCCCGTGTGGCGTTCACATCACCAAAGCTAGCCATACTGAACCTCTGGTGTTACCCACCTGAACAATTTTGTATGTGTGTGTGTGTGTATAGTATGGTCTTTCACACTCATGTATATACAAATGTAATTTTAAAAATCTTCTCAAAAAACCAGACCTGATAATTCTCTTCGAGACTTTCTAGTATAACAAATGTTATATAATGTTACCAATATGAACACCAAGATTCTTAAATAACTGGTATACTTCTAAAGAGGTTACCTGATTACCTCCCTGAGGTCGTTAGCATCACCATTGTACAAAACTCATAAGTCACAGTACTAGGTTGAAGTGTCAAATGTTATGCACTACAAAGTCAGGAAAGTAGTGTCATCAGAGGAAAAAAGTCATTAGCTATCTGGATTTATAGTCACACTCATTAATTTATTAATGTACAATGTAGAAAAGCACTACAGATGTCACACTACCCCCGAGGGCACTTGTACTGAATGATTTGGGTCAGTGAGTGTGTGAGATGACTTATTTGATGCCAGTATTTACAAGTTGCAACTTTAGTAAAAACCTAACTGAAAACATGCAAATCACTACTTATGTGTTTATGTGTACTGTACATTTTTTCAACCCATTTCAATGAATATTTAATATTTAAAATTTTGCAGAATTACAAGCTTCACCTCCTGCTAAAAGTTCTACACCAGCAGCTGGACCATCCTCTGCTGACAGTGTCGATGCTGGACCAGTCCCAGACCCAGAGGCTCTAAATGAGGAATTTATTCTGCATTTAGAGCCTGTGTCTTCCCTCTGTCAGCCTCCTGTATCCTCCTCTTCATCTCTGCTTCCTCCTGCATCCTCCTCTTCATCTCTGCTTCCTCCTCCATCCTCCTCTCCATCTCTGCTTCCTCCTGCATCCTCCTCTTCGTCTCTGCTTCCTCCTGCATCCTCCTCTTCGTCTGTGCTTCCTCCTGCATCCTCCTCTTCGTCTGTGCTTCCTCCTGCATCCTCCTCTTGATCTCTGCTTTCTCCTGCATCCTCCTCTTCATCTCCACATCCTGCATCTCCCTCAATTTCTGCGGTGTACACCTCAGATGTCCCAAACAAAAAAAGGACAAGGAAAGGTTAGACGTTATGGTATTGTAAATGTACGAAACACATGACAGGTTCATTAAATTTGTTAAGATTTCTTTTTCTTAATTTTTGCTTTTTCTCCAGTTTTACAGACCTCATGTAAATATTTCATTTGTTATTTTTCAGAATGCCGAAAACACAGTACACAGAAGATTTTCAAATATGAAGAGATAGTAGACAGGAGAGTTGTAAATGTAAGTAATTTAGCCTGCTGTTGTGCAGATTTGTTTTGCGTCTTTGGACTTCCCGGATTTGATCTGTGCCTGCCTGATTATCCATGAGCTTTTGTATTTGATGAATCTACATTAATTCAGCCATTGAGTCTGGATTTCACTCCAAGTAGGACATTAAATAGGAACATACCACCTGATACAACCTGGTCGTGCTGCCTTCCTGGTGTTTACATTCTTCAAAGTCCTCCTGACATCATGCTCAGAAGGAGTGATTGATGTGGAGGTGCTCCTTCCCATTCAGTAACATCTGCTTCAGTTATTTTTTGTCACGGCTGCTGAGGCGAGCCGTGTGGTGTTGGAGGAAGGAGGACCCAAGATGCAAGCAGTGGATGAAAATGCTGGTGAAGTTTATTTACAGGGTGGAGTAGTGGCCAACAAGCAGTGGAGTATGACAAATAACTGATGACACCTAAACTGGGAGAACTAACATAACAGACCTGGGAACATACGAAAAAGGGATGAGAGGCAGAGAGACGCAGACGACGAACAGGAACCATGGAACACAGAGCAACACAGACTGACGCAGAGTAACACAGACGAACCGGCAACAGGCAGGAGAACACACAGGGCTTAAATACACACACACCAGTAATCAGGGAATGGGCAACAGGAGGGACACACAGCTGGGAGAAATGAGGCTAACGAGACAGGGGAGAGGTAAAACTGAACACACTGACATGAGACATGAACTTTCAGAATAAAACAGGAAACACAGACACAGAACCAGACAGGACACTGAACTAGACAGGCAGACTCACGAGCGGACACAGTGACACCATAGACAGACGGAGGAACACAGAAGTGGGAGCAGACAGGCACAGAACAAAACCTTAACAAATGGCAAACCTCAACCAAAGATAACAGGATAAACAAGCACAGGAAATAATATAAAGAAACACAAAACACTGAGTAGACAGACTCAGGACCATGACAGTACCCCCCCCCTCAAGGGCTGGCCCCAGACAGCCCAACAGAAACACAAACTGCCCAAAAAAAAAACCAAAAACCAAAAAACAGAAAGCGACCCGACCAGGGCGGGCGGTGGGGGTCCAGGACGGAGGGACAGAGTCCAAAAAGGCCCAGATGGCCAAGTTCAGGGGGCCGACCCAGAGGCCGACAGCGCAGGAGGCCAAAACAGTTCAGTTCCGGAGGCCGACCATGCGAAAGGCAGCGGCAGTGGGGCAGGTCCGGAGACCGGCCACGCAATAGGCAATGGCGTGGAAACAGTTCTGGGGGCCGACCGTGTGGACGGCAACGGTGTAGAAACAGTTCTGGGGGCCGACCGTGCTGGTGGCAACGGCGGCGAGGCAAACGAAGGCAGTCTGGAGGCCGGCCACGCGGGAGGTAGTGGCGGCGATGCCCAATCATCGGCCCGGAAGGGGGCCGTCCACGACGGCAAGGACGTCCAGTCATTGGCCTGGAAAGCGGCCGGACCGGACGAGCAGGACGGACAGGACGAGCAGGACGAGCAGGAGACGTTGAAGCTGAAGCGGAGGCTGGACCAGGTGAGGACGAAGCCGTAGCTGAAGCTGGTGCTGGCGACGCTGGAGCTGGCGACGAGGAGGCTGCTGCTGCAGGCGACGCTGGAGCTGATGCTGAATCTGGGCCAGGCGAAGCTGGAGGCTCGGAGGCTCGACCAGACGAGAATGGCGCTGCAGGCGACGGCGTGGAAGCCGGAGATGGTGGCGCTGCAGATGAGGACGAGGCTGCAGCTGGATCAGGCGATGGCGAAGCAAACGATGAGGCTGGACCAGGCGAGGCGGAAGACTCGGAGGCTGGACCAGGCGAAGGCGAAGCGGATGCAGAGGCTGCGGCTGCTGCAGGCGTGGATGAAGCTGCGGCTGCTGCAGGCGACGCGGGCGAAGCTGAAGCTGGACCAGGCGACGCGGATGAAGCTGAAGCTGGACCAGGCGACGGCGTGGGTGATGCAGCTGATGAGGAGGCTGCAGCTGGCGAGGATGAAGACTCTGAGGCTGCAGCTGGTGGCGGCGTGGAAGCCGGAGACGGAGGCGCTGCAGCAGGTGACGCCGATGTGGCTGCTGCCGATGTGGCTGCTGCCGCTGGCGGCGCTGAAGCAGATGAGGAGGCTTCTGCAGGTGGTGTGGACGAGGCTGCTGCCGCAGGCGGCGCTGAAGCAGATGAGGAGGAGGCTGCAGCTGGCGCTGCAGGCGACGCTGATGAAGCTGGCGCTGCAGCTGGCGAGGGTGATGAGGCTGCAGCTGGCGGCTGGACGGGCTCCTCGGACCCTCCAGCTGACGAGGCAGAAGGCTGGACGGGCTCCTCGGGCCCTCCAGCTGACGAGGCAGAAGGCTGGACGGGCTCCTCGGGCCCTCCAGCTGACGAGGCAGAAGGCTGGCTAGGTTCTCCTGAACCTCCAGCTGACGAGGCAGGAGGCTGGCTGGGCTCCTCGGGCCCCCCAGCTGACGAAGCAGAAGGCTGGACGGGCTCCTCGGGCCCCCCAGCTGACGAAGCAGAAGGCTGGACGGGCTCCTCGGGCCCCCCAGCTGACGAAGCAGAAGGCTGGACGGGCTCCTCGGGCCCCCCAGCTGACGAGGCAGAAGGCTGGACGGGCTCCTCGGGCCCCCCAGCTGACGAGGCAGAAGGCTGGACGGGCTCCTCGGGCCCCCCAGCTGACGAGGCAGAAGGCTGGACGGGCTCCTCGGGCCCCCCAGCTGACGAGGCAGAAGGCTGGACGGGCTCCTCGGGCCCCCCAGCTGACGAGGCAGAAGGCTGGCTAGGTTCTCCTGAACCTCCAGCTGACGAGGCAGGAGGCTGGCTGGGCTCCTCGGGCCCTCCAGCTGACGAAGCAGAAGGCTGGACGGGCTCCTCGGGCCCCCCAGCTGACGAGGCAGAAGGCTGGACGGGCTCCTCGGGCCCCCCAGCTGACGAGGCAGAAGGCTGGACGGGCTCCTCGGGCCCCCCAGCTGACGAGGACGGAAGCTGGCTAGGTTCTCCTGAACCTCCAGCTGACGAGGCAGGAGGCTGGCTGGGCTCCTCGGGCCCTCCAGCTGACGAAGCAGAAGGCTGGACGGGCTCCTCGGGCCCCCCCAGCTGACGAGGCAGAAGGCTGGACGGGCTCCTCGGGCCCCCCAGCTGACGAGGACGGAAGCTGGACGGGCTCCTCGGGCCCTCCAGCAAAAACAGTCCCAGAACCAGTGGGCACTGGGACCCCTGGGACACGCAGAACAGAACCAGCAGGCACACGGGCCTCTGGCAGGCGCAGAACAGAACCAGCAGGCACACGGGCCTCTGGCAGGCGCAGAACAGAACCAGCAGGCACACGGGCCTCTGGCAGGCGCAGAACAGAACCAGCAGGCTCACGGGCCTCTGGCAGGGACAAAACAGAACCAGCAGGCTCACGGGCCTCTGACAGGGACAAAACAGAACCAGCAGGCTCACGGGCCTCTGGCAGGGACAAAACAGAACCAGCAGGCTCACGGGCCTCTGGCAGGGACAAAACAGAACCAGCAGGCTCACGGGCCTCTGACAGGGACAAAACAGAACCAGCAGGCTCACGGGCCTCTGGCAGGGACAGAACAGAACCAGCAGGCACACGGGCCTCTGGCAGGAACAGAACAGAACCAGCAGGCACACGGGCCTCTGGCGAACACACAGCAGACTGCAGCTGCACAGAGCATTGACTCTGCTCAGGCAGCGACGGCCGGGTGCAGTCCTCTGCTGGCTTCTTAACCTCCAGGGGTCCAGAGTCTGCTGGGGGCTGAAACCCAGCCTCTGGGGAGGCCCTGGAGTGTATCTCAGTCTCAGAACTGGCCAGCTCTTGAGGAATGTCTACAGGATTGTTTGGTTTTTCTCTCTGCCTGGAACGAATGGGTGAACAACGGTTTCTCTCGGGTTGAATCAACCTAGCTTGCTGTACAGGAGGAGTCAGTGAAGATGATGGCTGTACAGGTGGCTGAGCTGAGGGCGACTGAAGCAAAGGTTGAGACAATAATGGTGGAGAAGTTGGGGACTGAACGGATGATAAGGCTAATGATTCTTCTGCCAACCGGGCTACTGACTGGGCTAGGGATTGTAACATGGTTTGTAATACGTCTGGCTGTGGCTGTAATTGAGCCATGGATTGTGAGGCTGAATGTGGTGGAGGTGGCGACTGGACTTTTGGCCGGGCGACTAACTGAGCCTCTGGCCGGGCGGCTAACTGAGCCTGAGGCGATAAACAGTCATTGTACTTTGCCGTACAGCACATTACCCCGGAGTAAACAGGCCCGCAGTTCAGACCAATAATATTGTCCTGTCCACTCACCACAGCCGGCCGCTCAGAAATCCCTAGGTCCGACTGTGGCGAGGAACGTCGGCGGCGTGAGCGCCGTTTCCCTCTTGAAGGCTGGGTTGACGGGCCGGGCAGAACATCCTCCGTCGGACCAGACAGGGAAGCGTGAGTTGCAGGGTGGGTGGTAGAAGTCGGGGGGTGAAGACGGAGCTCGTTCAGAATGAAACCCTGTGCGAGCGGGTGAAGTGAGCTGAGCAGCCAGGGGAGACCGGAAACCAAGCGCTGTAGCCGATTAGCTATGGCTTGGCGAACTTCCCTCCCCTCGTGCTCCAGCCAAACGTTAATTAATCTGTCCACAGAGTAAACTATATCCTCCCGGAGTTCCTTGGGCGGGTTGAATGCTGCTGGGTCCATTGTGGCCGGTTCGTACTGTCACGGCTGCTGAGGCGAGCCGTGTGGTGTTGGAGGAAGGAGGACCCAAGATGCAAGCAGTGGATGAAAATGCTGGTGAAGTTTATTTACAGGGTGGAGTAGTGGCCAACAAGCAGTGGAGTATGACAAATAACTGATGACACCTAAACTGGGAGAACTAACATAACAGACCTGGGAACATACGAAAAAGGGATGAGAGGCAGAGAGACGCAGACGACGAACAGGAACCATGGAACACAGAGCAACACAGACTGACGCAGAGTAACACAGACGAACCGGCAACAGGCAGGAGAACACACAGGGCTTAAATACACACACACCAGTAATCAGGGAATGGGCAACAGGAGGGAGACACAGCTGGGAGAAATGAGGCTAACGAGACAGGGGAGAGGTAAAACTGAACACACTGACATGAGACATGAACTTTCAGAATAAAACAGGAAACACAGACACAGAACCAGACAGGACACTGAACTAGACAGGCAGACTCACGAGCGGACACAGTGACACCATAGACAGACGGAGGGAACACAGAAGTGGGAGCAGACAGGCACAGAACAAAACCTTAACAAATGGCAAACCTCAACCAAAGATAACAGGATAAACAAGCACAGGAAATAATATAAAGAAACACAAAACACTGAGTAGACAGACTCAGGACCATGACATTTTTTGCTTGTGAGCCACAATGTAAGCAGTGTTGCTTTGCTGACATGCACTCGATGCTGGCAGTACAAGCATTGTAGTGGTTCTTATGTTTTTGTAAACTAATTGTATAATATATTGAGCCATTCAATAGTACACAAATGTTTATAAGCTCCTTTTTGTATGCAACTTGCATGTCTTTCTAAATTAACTGTTTGTTTATATCCTGTTTTTCAGGAAAAAGAAGAAGTTAAAGTCAAGTGGAAGCCCTGCTCGATATGGTATGTAGTAACAACTTTGTTGGACTGGAACAGACATTCATATTGTTGATAAATAGTTATCACCTCAGTTTGAAGTCATGTATTTGGACTAAAGTAAATTGGGAGCTTTTAGCTGTCAAGCTGCTCTTCTGTGAGGAGCTTGATAGCAGTCCACCTCCAAAGTCCATTATGAGTTTTGGAGGTGGACATGGTCAACACTTTTAAGAGTTGGCATAAGACTTTACTTCTTTATAGAGCTTATAGTTAGGGCTGGTTCAGGTCAGCCCTTAGTTGTGCTGTAATAGGACCAGACTGCTGGGGGTTAGTCCCCCCCCCCCTCTCTCTCTCTCCTCTGTCTGTCTGTCTCTTTCAGTTTTATGCAGGCTCAGTATTGGTTGAAAATGCAGTCGCATCTCCTTTTACTGAAAACTCTCCCCCTCTTCCTCACCATCTGTAAACATACATGTCTCAGTAATGCAGTTCATGCATGTTACTAGGGATGGGTATTGATAGGATTTTCTGTTTAACGATTCGATTCTCTTATCGATTCTTTTGAAAAAGGAGAACACTCAGGTCGATTAGCTTAGAACTTTGTTTTTATCTTCTCTTTGAACAAGATAGAAATTTAGGAGTAACATGGCCTTACAAACCCAACAGTGCGATTTCAAGAGAACCAGCCTTCAATGGGGCGTCACAGTGTCCCCAGGGAAAAAAATGTAAATGTAAAATAATAAAATAAATATTCTTCTGTAGTATAACATAAATTATTCTGTAGCAATTACACAAGAATATCCAGTAATGTCCCTGCCTACAATTAAACACCTTCACTTACCGAAAATCGGGGGCATCTGCTGTGACAAATGGGTGCAAGGCTTTGACCACAAACTTAGTCACTGCTCGGTGACATTCGTCCTGGCCTGAAAGGAGACGCTACCGGTAGACTGCAGTGAGAACTGCCAGCAGCTGAGCCAGCCAGACTCTGTCTGTCTCTCTCATCATGGTCACCTAAATGCACAGTAATGGCAGGTTTTGTAATAAAGCAGATCGCGCTAACATAATATGCACTGTTAGTTGATTATTTACCTGCCGCATTAACGGGAGAGGACGTGCAAACATTACCGCTGCTGCTGGGTTCAGATTCACGAGTCCGGAGCGGAATTAAAAACACGACATTCATTTAAGGTCATCACGTGTTTTGTGAGCAAATGCTTTTGCATGTTCGTAGTGTTTCCTCCCTTAAGTGAAATATCTACTTTGCAAGTATTGCAAGTTGCCCTGTTGTCATCCGTTCTCGTAAAGTATAAACAAACTTTTGAGCGTTTTAGCCGCCATGTTTCCTGCCAGGTAAATGACGCTCCGCAACGTGGTGACATCATTCGGGGCGACTGGAATCGATAAGGGAATCGTTTGCAAAAATGGCAAACAATTCCAAGGAAGTGAAACAGTGGGAACTGGTTCTCAACAAGAACCGAGTTTCGATACCCATCCATAGTCATTCCGCTCTTCTCCCCTCTGCTCTTCTTCCCTTTTCTGGGAGGCAGTGGGGAGGTAGAGCTTACAGCCCAATCTGGCATGGAGGTGTGGGAAAGCCAGATCGGGCGCCCCCCTTCCAGCTCTCCTCTCTGCTCTCTCCTATGTTGTCCATTAGGGCTGGGCTATATCATATGGGCTAAACAGAAGAAAGAAAAGAGAAATAACAATTTAGCATAAACCAGTGACCTGATCAACCCTGGCAGGGCCTCATGGATAAGAGTGTCTAGTGATAATGGCCAAAACACCGTATAAATCCAAGGTCCACTACTGATGATGTGTCCCAAATTTAAAATGATAATCTAGATTGATCTCTAATCAAGGAAGGAAAATGGTAGATTAACCTTTGTTGAGGAACACAACGATGTGTGCTGCTGGCAAAGTTTCTGGGCTGCCTTTCCTCATAACAGCCATTTTCAAGAGTCTCTCCCTCTAAAGCAATGCATTATCAGGGACAGTAACATCTAGTCCTTTTAACTGAATGATCTGTCCTGGTGATTTTATCCCAAGGGTCTACTTGTGAAATTAAATTTACACTTAGTTTTCGGTACCTTAAGGAGCTGCTGATTGGCGGACCTAAGGGAACGGGCAGGTGTATATGGTTGTAGTAGCTCCGAGAGATCTCGTATTTGTTTTTAAATCTGTTAATGAGATTTAAAAACAAATAAAGTCGCCTCAGAATCGCCACCAAAAACCATCACTTGTGTTTTCTGCGTATTAAAATGTAAAGAGTTCAAAGCCATCCAGGCACTTATTTCATCAAGGCATCTGAGCAGAGGGTCTACTGAGAAGCCATTTACCTTTTTAAGTCGTAAATAAATCTGGGAGTCATCAGCATGACAGTGGAAAGAAATCCCATGATTCCTGAAAATAGACCCAAGGGGTAGGAGATATAGGAAGCAAAGAAGCAGGCCTAAAACTGAACCCTCTGGGACCCCAAATTGAAGAGAAGCAGCAGAGGATACAAACTTTCACAGAGTTTCACAGAGAAAGTTCGCTCTGATAGTAAGATCCAAGTCCTCTTATGCTGCTCCCATCAGGTGCATGCGAAAGAAAGACGGTTCACTCCTTTGCATAGACTATAGTCTATTGAACCAGAAAATGGTTTCAGACTGACACCCACTACCTGGGATACACCAACCTGCTTGACACCGTAGGGGGATACTCTTGGTTCAGCATCCTTGATCAAGGCATGGCTTATGTTACGAAACAGTTTCACCCGGGTACTTTTTATTCCTCAGGCATCCAAAGACGGCACCGGACTCAGTAGTCATAACACAAAAGAAAACATACAAAACAGAATTAAAAGATTACAAGCGCTGAGACCCCTACTCTGCGTCTACTGGGCCTGTACAGAATGGTATACGTCAGTTTAATGCTGGGTGGTGCTGCAATAGTAACTATCCTCAGTCAGAAGGAGAGGCTAACATCCAGGGATTAAATTACCACAGGTGGAGTTTATTGGATGGTACAGGGAGGTATTGCATACAGTAGGAGGATGTGGAGGGGTGATATGGTGTGGTTTCTATGATTAAGAACAGGGTATACATTACAACATGAATACAGATTAAAGATTAAGAAAACTGGCAACAAATTCCTCCACTACAAATCAGTCTGATACCACTTCCTACAGGGTTCACGTTTACTAAGGCACTACCCAGAAGGCGCCACAAGAGGGCACTCCAACACAAGAGATGACCTATTTAGACTGATGCACTTAGTAAACAGTCAGCCCCCTACTTAGCCACTACGTAATACAGTGATATTACAGTATACAAATTCACATAAATTGGCAGAGGGAACAAACAAAGCTGTAACTAGCACATATGCTAAAGGTAACTAAAACCAATACACACAAGTAGCAGTGTAAACATCTTAAGCATGGAACATTAACTCACGTTTATGTGACGCACACCATCCCCAACAAATACAGGATGGGCTATTTGCTTCGCTTCCCAGCAGCTACCTCCACAATCGTTAGGCCAGGAACGAATGAAGACCATGTTTCAGCTTGTGGCTTCATCAGAGCCATTAGAAAACATGCAAAGATGTAAACTTTCACTGAAGACACTAACAGGCCTGTGCTCCTGATCATGTGCCCAATAGGAACAGGGCCGTGCAGAGTGCTGCTGCTGATAATGCTGGAGGGCAGGGCTGTGTAGATCTGAGCCTGTAGACTCTAAAAAATCCACAGGAGAGATGGCAGCTGATTAAACAAGTGTTTTTATATTGTAGTTCCATAATTATGTTTATATGCATAGTTTTTGTGAAATCCAGGAAGGCAGGAAAAGCTTACTTCAAAACTAAGGCTACGTTCACACTGCAGGTCTTAATGCTCAATTCTGATTTTTTGATCAAATCCAATTTTTTTTGTCTGCTTGTTCACACTACAAATAAAATGTGACAGCAAACACCCTCTAGTTTGAATGGTTCACAGCCCTCAAAGCGACCCGCATGTGCAAAAGAAGACGTCATACACAAGGCGCTCTGTTTACGGAAGTAAAAATAGTGGCTACAGAGCTAGTAGGTGTTGTTGCAGCAGTCTATCAATTTCTGCTCTTCAAACTGTCATACCATGATCGGATATGGGTCGCACAGGGTCAAAAAAGTTGGATTCGATGCGTTTCCGCTTGCAGTGTGAACGCAGCCTAAATGTGTTCCCTAAAACGGTGGACAGAGCACCCTTACCCTGTTAGCAGCACTACTTGTGCAGTTGATGAAAGGACAGGTAATATTTGTCGTGCTGTGTTCATTGTTGTGTTCATTCATCAGGTTTCAGCTGTTTCTCAGCAGAGGATGAAGAAACAAATTTTATTTGTATACTATCTGTGTCACCAGGTCATGTTGGTGACACAGGCATGATGTTTGACTCTGTCTGAGGTCTTGTTGAAACTGAACTTGCTGCTTGTCTTTCTCCTGAGATTCATATTTACGCCAGAAGAAGTGGAAAAAAACGAAATGATCATGAAAATTGTTCCCTGTAATGTAATTAACATTTTTTTTTAACTGTTTATATGTTCTGAGTAGGAAACATCATCCCTGAAGTCAATCAATGCAGCAAACAACATTTTCTGAAGAAAGTAGAAACAAAACTAGAGAACAGATTAGAGTTATTGCTGAAAATTGAGTCACCTTTCATACTTTGATCCACTTTAAGATTTTGTTATTATTTTTATTGTTGTTACCAGGTTATTACAGGGAGAAGCTCAAAGACCTCTGCTACACTTCAGCTTCTCATTAAAAAATAAATAAAAGATTTCACATCATGATACATCACAAAAATATGCACAAAAAAGGACGTTCATTTGCTTTACATGTAAATATTTATTGAAAAAGAAAATTTTAAGCAATGCTGCAATTAGAATAAAAATTATTATATAGTTTTCTTGTAAGAAAAGTTACATAAGAGGTTATCGAGAGATTAGAGAGAGAAAAGTGTCAGTGTGAAACTACATGGATCTTTACTTTCATAAAACACTTTAAACACTCTATAAGATTCAACCTTTGACAAACTGGACTGACTTAAACGATTATGCAAACTTGTTAACTAAAAAAGGAAACAAAAAACTTTCACCTAAAGAGGGGATTGTCACACAGAGTTCATATTTTAGACCAAGATAACAAAAAAACAAACAAAAAAAAAACAATAACTGTGCTTTGAAGCATTTTAAACACTTTTTATACGACCCTTATAATTCCCAAACTGTCCCATATGTCATTCAGTCATAGCTGATCAATAGATGCTGAACATTATCAGGCACATTATTGATCACATATAAGCCACAGAACTTCATTTACACCCAGATCATCACATACAGTGTTTGTGTTTTTTGAATGTCTGACATCTAAATTAATCTGCTGATGAATGTAGGATAGTTGATCACTAGATGTAATCACGTTCAGGTACCTTGTATGAACCCTTGTCATTACAATATTTGCACATCATAAAAACAGGAAGAAAAATAATACCAACAACAACAGTAATACTACCACTAACAACAACGGGCACAGCAGAAACTACCAGGAAAAGTAGATTGTTTAGTCCAAAAGATTCATCCTTCTTCCTATCTTCCGTCTTCCCTTCTTATTTCTTCCCTCCATCCTCTGTGACTCCTCCTGTCTGACCTGCAGGTGAGTAACAGGTGTGAGGTGTCAGCTGTCAAGTAGGTGATGAGTGAAGGACAGAACAGAATCCATTTCCTCTTCTAGTTCAGGAAATTATATATTATATATTATAAACTGCTGGCTTTGTTTGTCATGATCCAGATATTGCAGACTGACATCCTCAGTCCTCTGTCCTCACTGGTTGTGTTCAGCTTCACACTCATTTAATTCAAAGGTTTTATGTGTAAGGATGTAGTTAAAAAAATGTGATAATACCCTTTTTTCAGGTTGCATGCACATTTATTACTATTGGAAGTAGTATAACATTGGAGATCTATATTTTATATATACTGTATATGCAGTGGCAATGTTGAAATGCTGCAAATGTAGAGTGATGTTGAGGATGCAAGATGGTGCTACATATGGACTTATACACAGTTTTGTGTTTTTTAAGGCCTTTTCATTGTGTCTTCCTGCAGCACACTGATCTCCTCCAATCATCAGGAACTGATAAACATCGGCCTCAGCCTGAACCCAGAGTTCACTTAGGATTAGACCCACAGTATCCCAACCTAGACTGCAGGACCACAGTGCTCTCTGTGGGTTTTTGCCATGTACAACAAGTGCTGCGGATCGTGGGGATGCAGAGTGGGCTCTTACGGTGCAAAAACAACACAAATCCCTGACCAAAGCCAGATCACTTTCAAACGACTTTCAACTTAAAAGATGGATGCTGGCTGGATGAATCAAAGTAATCATTATGGTACAAAAGGACATTTCCTGTCTCCAGGCCTGGACTGGTCCACTTTACAGCTCCTATGATGTTGTTGTTTTGAGCTCGACATATTAGAGTGACATCCTGTCCAGACTCAGCTGTGATGATTTTCCGGTCTGAAAGAGGAAACAACACAGAGCAGAGAGGTTAAAGGTCATTCTATTCACTTCTACAACAGCCAATGAGAGTGAAGATCATACACCACTGAGCCCTTCTACACTCTTCTACACACATAAAGAAGTAAGCAATAAACGTGCACAGAAAACTGAATCAATATAAAATAATTCTGCCCATTTCTTTTTCTTCGTCTGTGATTTAAATGTCATTTAGTTCCTGACAGGTAAAACTCACCTGCAGAGGTAAACATGGAGAGGTTGACTAACAGCAAAGTTGAGCAGAGTGACGCAGACATTTCCTCTAGCACCGATTTTCTTAGTTTGTTCTAAATGTTTGAGTCTGTTTGGATTTTCAGTGAATAATTGAACATGAGTTTAAACCTGACTACCTGAGAATAAATAAAGTCCAGTTTCCATAGAAATGATTCCAGATTCTCTCTCTTTTCTTGTTTTGATTTCTCTGCTTGAATGAGAAGTGATTTCAAACCCATACAGTAAAAAAATATATTTTGAAATATATTTTGAAATGTATTTCAAAATATACAAAAAATGGCCAAAAAATATATGCGGTAAAATACATTTTAATAAAATATATATATATTTTTTTGAAATGTATTTTAGCGCATATATATTTTGAAATGTATATTAGCGCATATATTTTTTGGCCATTTTTCAAAGCTGTTTACCTTAGGGCTGCTCAATTAATCAAATTTTAATCTCGATTACGATCTGGGCTTTCAACGATCATTAAAAATGACTGAGCCGATTATTAGCCCCTCCCTCGTGCTTTACTCTTGCGCTGCTCCGTGTGGCAAATCGAGTGCACCTCTCTGCGTTTCGAACACGCGTCGCAACAATTAAGAGGACCCGAGGGAAGCTCGGAAAGCTAAGCAGAAGGTATTTGGAGAGGAGAGGATAATGGCTGCTGAAGAAAGAATGCCGTTGGTTGAAAAGAGAGGTAAAACGACTTAAGTGGTGTGGAAACATTATGGGTCCGCGGAGTCAGACGTGGATCAAGTAGACATAGTGTGGAAACTTTGCTACGGTGTCGTAGCTGCACCACAGAGCAACACTACAAACAGTGTTGGGGAGTAACGGAATACATGTACCGCCGTTACGTATTTAAAATACAAAATATGAGTAACTGTATTCCGTTACAGTTACCGTTTAAAAAGGTGGTATTTAGAATACAGTTACTTTGTTGAAATAAATGGATTACACGGCAGTATTTTCCTGTTTCATATTGTCGCGGGTCAGGACTGTTTGGGTTTTGTTTGACAGCTATGTTCTGTTGTTCCAGGCGGTGTTCCAGATCAACTGCCGCTGGTCGAACAGATGTGTGGCAGTCTTGCGTTTCAGGAGCTGCTACCGACAAACCAGCAAAAAAAACGCCAAATGTGTCATCTGTGACACTTGTGAGGTTATCTCAAACACACTCCGTCAGTCTTGATGCCGTTGAAGAACAAAATGTTTAAAAATGTCGCGAGTTTACCTGGTGATATCCTCATGCGCGATGCGATCGCGAAAACAGCAAACAATTAACACCACGCCGATGTTGTTCACAGGACAGCAAGAGTAAATGATCGGGAGACTCTTGTCGTCATTATCGTCCCCCTCACACGTTTTATTTCTCCGGTTTCAGCGTTTTTGCCTCACAACTAAAGCGTGCAGTTTACTTTGTGTGCACTAACATGGACTCGAATCAACCAGCGCCACCTCTGGCCAAGTACCACAGCCTACAGCCAGATCAACTTGTGACACACATCTGCACCATGTTTGAATTCGTTTCATGCACAATACATTTGTACCTTTCAGTTGTGTCTGTTTTGGTTTGTGGTTTGTGCCCCAAAGAACCATCAAGAAATGGTTCTTTGGGGCACAAACCAAGGCGCAAAAAGTCAAGCGTGCAGCTGCCAAGATGCCACTTGCCACCAGTTTGGCCATATTTCAGTGCTGCAACATCACTGGAGTGCCCAAAAGCACAAGGTGTGCAATACTCAGAGACATGGCCAAGGTAAAAAAAGGCTGAAAGACGACCACCACTGAACAAGACACACAAGCTGAAACGTCAAGACTGGGCCAAGAAATATCTCAAGACTGATTTTTCTAAGGTTTTATGGACTGATGAAATGAGAGTGAGTCTTGATGGGCCAGATGGATGGGCCCGTGGCTGGATTGGTAAAGGGCAGAGAACTCCAGTCCGACTCAGACGCCAGCAAGGTGGAGGTGGAGCACTGGTTTGGGCTGGTATCATCAAAGATGAGCTTGTGGGGCCTTTTCGGGTTGAGGATGGAGTCAAGCTCAACTCCCAGTCCTACTGCCAGTTTCTGGAAGACACCTTCTTCAAGCAGTGGTACAGGAAGAAGTCTGCATCCTTCAAGAAAAACATGATTTTCATGCAGGACAATGCTCCATCACATGCGTCCAAGTACTCCACAGCGTGGCTGGCAAGAAAGGGTATAAAAGAAGAAAAACTAATGACATGGCCTCCTTGTTCACCTGATCTGAACCCCATTGAGAACCTGTGGTCCATCATCAAATGTGAGATTTACAAGGAGGGAAAACAGTACACCTCTCTGAACAGTGTCTGGGAGGCTGTGGTTGCTGTTGCACGCAATGTTGATGGTGAACAGATCAAAACACTGACAGAATCCATGGATGGCAGGCTTTTGAGTGTCCTTGCAAAGAAAGGTGGCTATATTGGTCACTGATTTGTTTTTGTTTTCTTTTTGAATGTCAGAAATGTATATTTGTGAATGTGGAGATGTTATATTGGTTTCACTGGTAAAAATAAATAATTAAAATGGGTATATATTTGTTTTTTGTTAAGTTGCCTAATAATTATGCACAGTAATAGTCACCTGCATGCACAGATATCCCCCTAAAATAGCTAAAACTAAAAACAAACTGAAAACTACTTCCACAAACATTCAGCTTTGATATTAATGAGTTTTGGGTTCATTGGGAACATGGTTGTTGTTCAATAATAACATTATTCCTCAAAAATACAACTTGCCTAATAATTCTGCACTCCCTGTACACAGGGGTAATAGAAAATGCATATCAAAATAAAAACATAATAAAAGCACAAGCCATAAAAATATGTATAAGAAAAAATAGAGTAAGTTTAAAAGTCAGGTGCGAGCATTAACAAGCAGGAAAGGCAAGATTAAACAAATAGGTTATTAACCGTGGTTTAAAAGAATGGATGGAATCAAACGCCTGGATCACAATCGGAAGGTTATTCCACAACTCTGGTGCAGCCAGGGCAAACGCCCGGTCACCTCTAGATTTCAGCCGAGATCTAGGCTGCACCAAGAGTAACTGAGTAGATGATCTTAATGCTCTGGCAGGAACAAACGATTTAAGGAGTTCCTTAAGGTAGCTCGGCGCTGTGTTGTTGGTTATTTTAAATGTAAGCAGCAGTATTTTAAATTGGATACCGTATTTTATGGGTAGCCAATGCAGATCAGCTAGGACAGGAGTGATACAGGCAAACTTCCTGGTTCTGGTCAGAATGCGTGCTGCAGCATTTTGGACTGTCTGCAGTCTATGAAGGAGGGCAGAATGAAGACCAAAATAAAGTGAGCTGCAGTAATCCAACCTCGAGGTCACAAAGGCGTGGATGAGCTTTTCCAGGTCCTTATGCGGAACATACTGCCTAGCCTTATAGATGAGATGGAGTTGGTAGAAACTAGATCTAACTAAAGCAGACACTTGTTTATCGAGTTTGAACGAGCTGTCAAGCAACACGCCCAGGGATCCCAAGGGAACCAAAGGCATCATGAAGTTGGCCACGAGGAACGTTGCTGCCAAATACCACAATTTCAGTTTTCTTATCATTTAGGATAAGAGTGTTTGCTAGGAGCCATTCTTTGACCTCGCGCATACACTCTTGGAAACAGTGCAAGGACAAAGCAAGATCATCATTTAGTTCAAAGTAGATCTGTATATCGTCAGCATAGCAGTGGAAAGAGGTGTGGTATTTCTCAAAGATTGCACTTAGAGGGAGCATATACAGTGAGAAAAGAGTAGGGCCTAACACAGATCCTTGAGGCACGCCACAGCAGACAGGTGCAGCGGAGGAAGAGCAAGTGCCCAGGTTGACCGAGAAGAACCTATTGGAGAGGTATGATTTAAACCAATCAAGGGCAACACCTTTAATGCCTACAGTATGCTCAAGCCTCGCTAATAAGATGTTGTGATCTATCATATCGAAGGCCGAGGATAAATCCAATAAAACTAGGACCACAGAGCGTCCATTATCAGCAATTAGAAGAAGATCGTTAAGGGCTCTAAGCAACGCTGTTTCAGTGCTATGATGTGGTTTGAAGGCAGACTGGAATTTATCATTAATGTTGTTCTCATCCAGGTACGCCTGGAGTTGTAGAAGAACTATCTTCTCAAGGATTTTGGCCAGGAACGGGAGCTTAGAGATCGGTCTGTAATTCACATAATCATTATAATCAAGGTTCCTTTTTTAAGAACAGGCTGAACTATAGCATGTTTAAAAGCTGACGGGATGCAGCCAGAGAGTAAGGAAGAATTCAGTAGCGATAAAATACTGGGTCCAATTACATCGAAGCAGTCCTTAACTATGCGAGATGGGAAAATATCATGTATAGGATTAGTATTGTTCAGTTGTTCAACTAAACGCTTGAGAGTAAGAAGTGACACGGGCTCAAACTGATGGAAAGTAGACGAACAGTCAGGAGTAAAACCAGGGCTTGACATTAAAGGAAGTGAAGACGTAAGAGATGAAACTTTATCTAAAAAGTGATTTAAAAATTGTTCGCAAAGAACCGGAGAGCACGCCAGCCGCATAACAGGGCAGGGATTGAACACAGAATTAAAAATTTTAAATAGTGTTCGGGGATTGTGACCATTGGCTAGGATAATTTTTGATAGAAAAGCTGCTTTGGCCATTTTGGCAGCAGTTTGGAATTTTGAGCGGCTGGTACGTAGGATTTCATAGGATACCTGGAGTTTATCTTTTGTCCACTTCCTCTCATCACGTCATGACGACACACATGTCGTAAGGCATGTGTAGAGTCGTTTAACCAACATCTTTCAAAATAAAATGTATCATAAATTGAATTTGAGTAGGGTAAAATAAATATGAGCACAGCATAGACATATATTAATGGTTTATTGCCATTTCGTAATATACCAAAAGACAAAAATGCATTTTAACCCTCAGCACAACATCACTATTAATACATGTCACATATTAGTCATTTAAACAGTAATAACATTTTTACTATACTATAAATAAATAAATATATATAAATACTATATCTAAAGATAACAACAATTAATACATGTATTGTTTAATTAATAAAACATCAGAAAGTGATACAAACACATTAGAAATAGCAATTGCTTCATAACAGACCAGTAGATCAACACATTTTAATCAGCAGATGTTTGCATGTTCAGTAAAAATATTTCAACAACAAGTTTTTGATTAAAATTATTAATGAACTTAAGCGTTATGTGAGGCAAGTTTCATGTTGGACTCATTGTCCTTTGTTAGTCCAGTTTAGGATAATGTCTCTGACGTATGTATCATATCAAATATATGTCATATCAAAACAACCCCACACCTGCAGTTGTTTCAGTTTTTCACAGGTGTTTCCTGTCAGCTGGTCAACCTCACTCAGGTGGACATCCATATCAGCCAACCAAACGACAAGCTCCTCCCTTTGTGCTTCATATCCCTCCCACTCTGAGACAAGCAGCTGAGAGAGAGAAAACAAGAGTCAATTATAAAGAAGAGAGAAACCCTCCTCAGAAGGTCTGATTCGCATACCTGCAGTCGACCTGTGATGAACTCCTGTTTGGCGTTCACGTCATCCCAGTGTTGCCAGCAGCCGAGTCTGCAGGGTGCCCTGGAAGAGCCGAGTAAATGTAGACTCCTACAGGTCAGGCTCTCCAGCTGGATGAGCCAAGGTCTCCACTCTCGCCGCCGCCTCTGAACACAAAAACACAAATTGCATGTGAAGCAGGAGGTGCAGATTTTTGTGCTATTCTTTTCTAAGTTCAAGCTTGATTACGTGGAGGTATTTGGAAAAAATTTTTGGCCAGCGGGTGACTGTTGTCTCACAGAAAGTCAAATCAAATGTATGCGATACACAATTAATTCACGAGAACAAATTATAAAAAACAAGTCCAGTTCTTGCCTGATTTCAAGTGAATTCTGCATCAAAACAGGGTAACAGAATTAAAACGAGTGTTTGCAGCAAATGTGAGCACAAAGCCTCACATTGTACAAGCCTGCAATTAAAGTTCTCCTCTATGCAGATGACTTTCCTGTTTTCAAGGCACAACTTTGATCTGCTGTTCAAATCTTATGGATACACACTAAATGAAACAGTAGTGTGCACGACTCCAGATTCTGATCCCTCATCCTAATACGGTCCCAAAAGGCTCACAAAAAACATAGAAATAGCAATAAAGCAAATGTTGAGGCTTCTAAATACAAAGTCCATAAACCAATGGCTGACATGGGTTTTATCATAAGGGTGATAAATATACAACATATGTTCTTAAGACTAAAAGTATAATACAGATTTTAGTCTGAGAGATTTGATGTTCATTTACATGCAGATGCACTATACGTGCCTGCTCTGTGGTTTTCCACAACATTTTGCAAATAACTATTTAACACAGGAAGTAGGTGAACTAAAACAAGTCAGGTACAGAGCTTGGAAAGCAGGAATTTACCTATTCTGCCCAA
The DNA here is from genome assembly GCF_036321145.2 of Pelmatolapia mariae. Classification (NCBI taxonomy): domain Eukaryota; kingdom Metazoa; phylum Chordata; class Actinopteri; order Cichliformes; family Cichlidae; genus Pelmatolapia; species Pelmatolapia mariae. The sequence continues at coordinate 68,933,536 of NC_086229.1, forward strand.
TCGTAAATGGCCTGCATTTGTATAGCAGCATATTTGGCATGCGGCCAGGAGGCAGCCTGGGATCGAACCACCGACCTTCTGATTGGCGGCAGACCTGCTCTACCACCTGAGCTACAGCCACCCCATCGTGATGAAATACATTACAGGAGGATTTGAAGCTCTCTCATTTCATGTCGGACAGGGTCGTCTGCAGTACGGGGGCCCCACAGGGAACGGTTCTGGCTCCGTTCCTCTTCACCATCTACACTGCAGACTTCTCCCACAACTCCACCCAGTGCTTCCTGCAGAAGTTCTCTGATGACTCTGCTATAGTCGGCCTCATCACTGATGGGGACGACAAGGAGTACAGAGGACTGACTCAGGACTTTGTGGACTGGTGCCAGCTGAACTACCTCCAGATCAATGCCTGTAAAACCAAGGAGCTGGTGGTAGACTTCCGCAGGCACAAACATCCTCCACTGCAACCACTGAACATCCAAGGTATGGACATTGAGACTGTGGACAGCTACAGGTACCTTGGTGTTCATTTGAACAGCAAACTGGACTGGACTCATAACTCAGACGCCCTCTACAGGAAAGGGCAGAGCAGACTGTACCTGCTGCGGAGACTCAGGTCGTTTGGAGTGGAGGGCCCACTCCTGAAGACCTTCTATGACTCTGTGGTGGCCTCAGCCATCTTTTATGGTGTGGTCTGCTGGGGCGGCAGCATCTCTGCTGGGGACAGGAAGAGACTGAACAGGCTTATCCGAAGGGCCAGCTCTGTTCTAGGATGCCCTCTGGACCCAGTGGAGGTGGTGAGTGACAGGAGAATGGTGGCTAAGCTGTCATCCCTGTTGGACAACATCTCCCACCCCATGCAGGAGACTGTGACAGCACTGAGCAGCTCCTTCAGTGGGAGACTGCGGCACCCACGGTGTGGGACGGAGAGATTTCGCAGGTCTTTCCTCCCCACTGCTGTCAGACTGCACAACAAAGACTCCAACTGATCAAACACACACATTCACACATGTGCAATAACACTAATGTGCAATAATCTTTTCTGGCATCGTTGTATTTTTACTGAGTTGTATATAGCACTTGTATTCTATTTTTATCTTATTGCATATTTTATTCTATTTTATTCTACTGTATATAGTATTTTATTTTATTCTATTCTGTACAGTTGTATACTGTATTTATTCTTATTTTATTTTATTCTAATTTTTGCTTCATAACTTTTGCACTGTCCACTTCCTGCTGTGACAAAACAAATTTCCCACGTGTGGGACTAATAAAGGTTATCTTATCTTATCTTATTTCACTTCAAACGATGTCAAAATGTTTTTGTGATGCTAGTGCTGGAGGTCGTAGGAAGGAGGGTTGGCAGAGGTAGAGGTAGACAATGTTTCAGGGGAGACATCTTGTAATTTAAAGCTTGGCTTTGGCAGGTAAGTAGATCCATGGCTTGGGACAGCTCCTCAGCCACACAGAGAACATTGGAAAGCCAGAGAGATGTCATTGGGAAAACGTATATAAACACATGCATTGAGGAGCCAATGCACCAAAGAGCAGATGATAGCAACTTCACCCAAAGATGGAGCCTTGTCTGCTCAACCAAACCAAAACCACAGAGAGAAAGCAAAAAATACATGCACAAGAGCCACTCGTGAAAAATATGTCCAAATAGTTACACAATGCACACTACACAATTTGGTGCTTAATGAGGTTTATGTATTCATGTAATTTATTAATTTAATAAAGTGCTGAGATCTACAGTCCACCAAAATAAAAGAAAATATTACCAGCAAGACATTGATTTAAGCTGAATTTATGAATGTGTGAACTTTAATTTATAATTAGGACCTTTTAAAAGTTAAACATGTGAAGAGCTCATAAATCATGATGTTTTATTCTGCGAACCTATGAAACTTAATGTAGAGAGAGAAAACCCATAAGCCTTGATAAATATGATAAAAACAAAAACAAACAGAGGCATCTCTCATTTAGGGGTTTATCTTTGCTCCACTGAGCTGATGGAAACAGAAACATGTCAGCAGGAGCACTGGTGAAGGAAGGTTTTCCAGTTTCTCTGTGCTGCCACTCAGTGAACACTTTAAAATTAACCATTTTTTAGTGATCAGGTGTCATTCTGGAAACATTAACTGGAAACTGAAAAAGGAAATAAGTAATATATTCACAGGATTTCACCTGATTAAAATTTCAAACACACGTGCTAGTTTTAGATGATGCCGCAGCACTATAATAGAGCCACGATTGCCCCCTTCATAATGTCCTTTAAAAACAGACAATCTTTTAATTTAATGACTCAAAGACCTAACCAAGTCTTCCATAGAGCTTACCCAGCTGACCGGGCTAAATGGAAGGCTTCATAATTAATTTTAGGGAAAAAAAAGCATCTCACAGTTCAACATTTTTTGTGACTTTCTGCCTCTTTGGAGCAAAAACAGACCAATTAAGCCCACGAGATATCAGTGGAAAGGCCAGGATCTCATCTATTGAGCTCATCGGGACTTTAGCAGGGTAGCTCAAATAAGTCAAAGATATGGTTGTATAGCGCTTTACTAGTCCCTAAGGACACCAAAGCGCTTTACATATCCAGTCATCCAACCATTCACACACAGGTGATGGCAAGCTACATTGTAGCCACAGCCACCCGTACTGACAGAGGCCTGCAAATGTGATGTGACAATAAAAGTGATTTGATTTGAGACTTCAAACTCACTGCTGTAATAATTAATAATGATTAATATAATAACTATAATATTGGCCATATCATATTTACACTGACTTTAGTCTCATGAACAAGATTAGCTAATTGTTATTTACTAGCTAATCTTAAATGACTGTTCAGTAAAGAAATGAAGCCCAACAATCATGTTTTACAGTCCTGTGGTCTCAGCCTCAGATACTTATTAAATCACACAGAGCTCATGTAGAAACAAACAAACAAATGAACGAAATATGTTCTCAGATACTCAACTAATCAAAGTGATGTCGTGACAAAAATGAATGACCAACAAAACATTTTTTCTTGCTCATTTCTGTCAAACAATGCTGTATGAAACGTTTCCAGCGATTAGTATCATGGTTGCTAGGCAACCTGGGCAGGGCGACGGAGGCTAGACCGTCCTGAGTCACGTGACCGCACAGTAACAAATCACCACAGAGCCAGGAAAAGGGGGCGTAGAAAGTGTGTGTGTAGGAAAGGAGTCGAGCAGAGAGAGCTGCTTTTTCATGAAACGGGACTAAAGTAGTAAACTTACAGGAACATATACCACTACCCACGTTTGGATCGATATCTGCATCGATCTGCACACCCTTGTCTCCTGGATTGTAGCTGAGATCAGCGTGAACCACGTGGGTCTCTGCTCCCTGATCTGTTTCCTGTTTGAAAAGACTTCCGGCTTTATCGCGGAGTTTCTCTCGGTTTGTGGGCTCATCTAAAGGTAAGCACCGAGATAACTTTAATTTGGGTTCAGTTTATGTTGATTTTAGCTCTGTTGAGAATAATAGATTGCTTGGTATTAATTGGAGTTAGACAGACTTTAGAGCAGGGTAGGCAACCTTTCAGATGACGAGTGCCATTTGAAAGTCAGTGTAACACAGAGCACCCCCAAAAATGGTTCAGTTACTCTTTATATAGTTGGTTGGAGTCAGACCATGTTTCGAAATGTATACAGCCTTTTTAAAATCTAAAACTTTAAATTGTTCGTAGCCTACTTTTGTTACCACTGTCCTGTTTGAAATGGATACTAGAGAAACTGGTTATTTTGTCATATGTGCATGTGTTGATATTGAACCCAAGGTACTAACTAGCTAGCTGACTGAATGCCCATTAACCTTATAACTCCTGGTATGTGTGTGTGTGTGTGTGTGTGTGTGTGTGTGTACAGAGAGACAGCCAGGTTCATAATGGATATTAGGAAGTTGATGTGTTTTTTTTTTGTTTAAATTCAGGTAAACACAACATTCAGGTAAAAGTGTAAAATCAAATGATCCGTCAATCAAGAATTATGTTGGATCAGTGTTTCAATATTTATATCTTTTATTAGATGTACATGTGGTTTGGCTATTTGCCTTTTGGTTGAAAGTACACTGAGAGAGAACTTTTCGTTAGTGATGTTAATAATATTTTTTTCATATTAATGTAATTTTTCATGTAATTGAATACAATCTATTTGTGTATGATTGTCAGTCCAAAGAGGGAGAGAGAAAAGAGGAGAGAGAAAGAACAAGCTCAGGAAGAACCAGGTAAGAAAACAGACAGGAAATAGTGACAGGCGAAACAGAAACTGTTAAACTGACAAAGAGAAAAACCTGATTTTACTCACACAATCTGGAAGTTGTGTTCTTCCTATATTAAAGCTGCTATACAGAAGCTGCAAAACAAACTGGGTTGAAACATTTTTGACCCTCTTTAACAACATTCCAACTAGGGTTGCACGATTTTGCATAAAATGAGAATCACGATTTTTTTGCTTAGAATTGAGATCACGATTCTCTCACGATTTTCTTTTCCAATATAAATATTTATTGCACTTATTAACTGCACATCAACTTCGTAACAGTTGAAACTGAACATAAAAACAATAAATAAACATAAAAACAATAAATGCCTCACATTTTGTTGTTGCCGCAAAATGTTGTACTGCTTGAAATTCCGTCTCCACCGTTGCTCGGCACTGCGTATATAGAGCAGGTAGTGAAACAATAGAAAAAAAGTTCGGGACGGCACTGTGTAGCGTTTGTCTAGGGTGTTGATCATTTTCCTAAACCCCTCTTTTGCACAGTGTTGATATATCTTTGGTCAGGTGATGAGTAATAGCCTCCGTAATTTCTTTGTGCCTGCGGGAGTTCGACGTGTATCCGGTTGTTCAGTGATGACGTGACGAATCCTGCTTCCGGGCCTAAAGTAGTCTGCATTTAATATGGCTTTTGTGTTGTTAACATGTTTAATGTTTTGTATTTTCTTCCATTTAATCTCAAAAAGCTCATAAAACAGTCAGTGATCACTGTTGACCTCCCTCGGCTTTTATTACCGCTAATCATTTATTTAAGCTCAGTTTTTAAAAACCTTTTTTTTTTTAAATTTACGATGATATATATGTGTATGTATATATATATATATATATATATATATATATATATATATATGTGTGTATATGTGTATATATGTATATGTATATATGTGTGTGTGTGTGTATTTTTTATTTTGTGTGTGTGTGTGTGTGTGTCCCAGCTGAGTAGCAGGAGTCTGGTGGAGCAGCCGAGGAACAATTTTGGACTCAGCTCAGCCACAATAGAGGAAACAATGACTTCAACACAGAAGGTGAGAAAAACATCACAGTTACACTGTTATTGAAACTGTGTGCACAGCTGGTGTGTTTTTACAAACATGTTAACAGCAGCTTTATCTTTTCCATCCTGGGCTCATCCATATATACAGAATCTACATTCAAAATCAGAAACCACAGAAGTTACAAGAAAGTACAAAGATCATATTTTATAAGCACACATTGAAACAACAATATCATCAGTTGAACTTTTTCTGAAGTAAAAGAGTTTCTCTACAGATCAATATTTCTTCAATAATGTCATTTTCATTACAACCATCATTGCATATCATTGTAATGTGATAATATCACCAGAAGTTGGTGGTAACACATCTACAATGTGTTTGTTGACATGTTTGATTCCACTGATGGAGGGAGTTTCAGTTTGTTCCATGACTGCATTTCACTCAATGCCTCTGTTTGTATCTCTGTCACTGCAGGACCAACATGGAGCGAGAAGTCAGCGCTCTCAGGAGGCCGACAAACCTCATAGAAGAAAGGGAGAGAAAACCTACAGCTGTGATGAGTGTGGGAAGAATTTTACCCAGACTGGGCACTTAAAAACACACCGACTTATCCACAGTGGAGTTAAACCGTATAGCTGTGACTTGTGTGGAAAGTCTTTTACCCTGGCTCAAAACTTAAAAACACACCAACTCATCCACAGTGGAGTTAAACCTTACAGCTGTGACTTGTGTGGAAAGTCTTTTACCCAGGCTGGAGGTTTAAAAACACACCAACTCTTCCACAGTGGAGTTAAACCTTACAGCTGTGATTTGTGTGGAAAGTCTTTTACCCAGGCTGGAGGTTTAAAAACACACCAACTCATCCACAGTGGATTTAAACCTTACAGCTGTGATTTGTGTGGAAAGTCTTTTACCCAGGCTGGAAGTTTAAAAAAACATCAACTCATCCACAGTGGAGTTAAACCTTACAGCTGTGATTTGTGTGGAAAGTCTTTTACCCAGGCTGGAGGCTTAAAAAGACACCAACTCTTCCACAGTGGAGTTAAACCTTACAGCTGTGATTTGTGTGGAAAGTCTTTTACCAAGGCTGGAGGTTTAAAAACACACCAACTCTTCCACAGTGGAGTTAAACCTTACAGCTGTGATTTGTGTGGAAAGTCTTTTACCGAGGCTGGAAGTTTAAAAAAACACCAACTCATCCACAGTGGAGTTAAACCTTACAGCTGTGATTTGTGTGGAAAGTCCTTTACCCAGGCTGGAGGTTTAAAAACACACCAACTCTTCCACAGTGGAGTTAAAGCGTACAGCTGTGATTTGTGTGGAAAGTCTTTTAACCTGTTTCAAAACTTAAAAAAGCACCAACTCATTCACAGTGGATTTAAAGCACACAGTTGTGATTTGTGTGGTAAGGGTTTTGCTCAAAATTACGACTTACAGAGGCATCTAGTTACCCACTCTGGAATTAAGGCGTACAGCTGCGACTTTTGTGGAAAACGTTTCAGCGACAAACACTACCGAAATATTCACCTACGGATTCACACTGGAAATGATGTTTATTGCTGTGATCAGTGTGGGAAACTGTTTGCAACAGGTGCACACTTACAACGACACATGTTTAGCCACACTGAGGGGAGACCTTATAAATGTGACCTGTGTGAAAAGACTTTTAAAGCTCCACATCAGCTGAATATCCACCAACAGATCCACACCAGAAAGTAACTCTACAAGTGCAGTTACTGTGAGGATGTATTTATTTTTATCTTGTAATTGTAACCTGAGTGTTTGGAACAAGTCTGATCAGTAAACTTATGGAGTTATACTGAATGAACTGTTTGGAAAAATGAAGAAGTAACCTGAGTTTTATAGTGTAAACAGTAAAATATAATTGGACGTTGGCAGAGATGCTTTTTATTTCAGGCGCCGTTCATGATAAAAATGAGTTTCCTGATTTACAATGTCTTTGTTTAGAAGTGGAGCAAAGCACATGGATCCATTTCTCAACTAGGGATGGGTATTGATAAGATTTTCACGATTCCGATTCCATTTCCGATTCTGTTTAACGATTCGATTCCTTATCGATTCTCTTATCAATTCTTTTTAAAAAAGGAGAACACTAAGGTCGATTAGCTTAGAACTTTGTTTTATATCTTCTCTTTGAACAAGATAGAAATTTAGGAGTAACATGGCCTTACAAACCCAACAGTGCGATTTCAAGAGAACCAGCCTTCAATGGGGCGTCACAGTGTCCCCAGGGAAAAAAATGTAAATGTAAAATAATAAAATAAATATTCTTCTGTAGTATAACATAAATTATTCTGTAGCAATTACACAAGAATATCCAGTAATGTCCCTGGCTACAATAAAACACATTCACTTACCGAAAATCGGGGGCATCTGCTGTGGCAAATGGGTGCAAGCCTTTTGCCACAAACTTATCACTGCTCGGTGACATTCATCCTGGTCTGAAAGGAGACGCTACCGGTAGACTGCAGCGAGAACTGCCAGCAGCTGAGCCAGCCAGACTCTGTCTGTCTCTCTCATCACGGTCACCTAAATGCACAGTAATGGCAGGTTTTGTAATAAGGCAGATCACGCTAACATAATACGCACTGTTAGTTGATTATTTACCTGCCGCATTAATGGGAGAGGACGCGCAAACGTTACCGCTGCTGCTGGGTTGAGATTCATGAGTCCGGAGCAGAATTAAAAACACAACATTCATTTAAGGTCATCGCGTGTTTTGTGAGCAAATGCTTTTGCATATTCCTAGTGTTTCCTCCCTTAATGAAATATCTACTTTTCAAGTATTGCAAGTTTACCTGTTGTCATCCGTTCTCTAAAGTTTAATCAAACTTTTGAGCGTTTGAGCCGCTTAGACGCCGTGTTTCCTGCCAGGTAAATGACGCTCCGCAACGTGGTGACGTCATTTGGGGCGACTGGAATCGATAAGGGAATCGTTTGCAAAAATGGCAAACGATTCCAAGGAATTGAAACAGTGGGAACCGGTTCTCAACAAGAACCGGTTTTCAATACCCATCCCTATTCTCAACCCTGTCGTCACTGTGGTTGTGGGAAAGAGTTTCTCTGTGACCTTTGTGGAAAAACCGCCAATCATCAACAGGACCTAAAGCCACATCAACGTAGACACACTGGAGACAAAATGAACTACTGCAAAGAATGTGGGAGATGTTTCCACACACCAAGTACATTAAAAATACATGAACTCTTCCACAGTGTGGTAGAAAAGCACATCTGTGACCAGTGTGGGTCATCCTTCACCACTGCACGTGAGCTTAAAGAAAAAGCATAAGGGAATCCATACAGGAGAGACACCATACAAGTGCAGACACTGTGACAAAAGCTTCTCACAATCAGGTCATCGTAACAAACATGAACGTACACACATGGAAGTGAACTTCAGCTGTGACCAGTGTGACAAGAGCTTCAGGAATGTCAGTTCATACTCCAAACACAAACAATCCCACGCTGTAAATAAACTGTTTCACTGTTACCAATGTGCAAAAACATTCACTTCATTATCTGCTCTGTGCAAACATCAGCCTGATCATGCAGGACTGAAATCACTGGATCACAATGAATCTGAAGAGAGAGAAAGATCCTCTTCTGGTTTCAGGGTCAGACTTAAAAAATCTTGAGATCAGGCTCCACAGAGTTCAGATGGAATCTCCTGTAAAGAGTGTCAGCTGATGTCACACTTGGACCTGCAGTGAATAATCCTGAATGTTGCATTTAGGACGCTGCATGTATAGATATGTATTTCAAGTTTATGTTTTTTCCTTTGAGGGATTTTAATTCTCTAAAATGTTATCCCTGTTACATTTTGATCTTTGTTTCCTTAGGACACATTAGTGTTTAGTAGTTGTACTTGTTACTGTATTATTAAAGTTATAGGAATGTCTTTTTTACCAAACTAATCATGTATCAAAATTGCAGATATGGTTTTATATATCAATTTCTTTTATTTTAGCTTTCTTAGTTTTTCCAAATTAAATTCTTTTTTATGTATTCATTTTATGTGTTACCTCAGTTAATTTTCAATTCTTCATTCATATTTAATCTTTTGCTGTTGTATCTTCTCCTAAATCATTTTCTCCCAAAACTGCAAATATTTTCACAGCAGTTGCTCTTAAAACCTCCAAAATGCACTAAATCTGTCCACCAGCTTTGAAACAACACCTGCTGTGACTTTATGTCCAGAAAAAAGAAACTCAAACTAAACTGGTTTTGGGCTGTACTTCCATATAATACCAGTTTGTACCAGAAGATGAAGCAGTGAGTCAGTGTAACCTTTATTCAGTTAGGCAAATAACACAATCTTATTCACATTGGCAGCAAAGAAATGGTGAAAGTTAAAAACAGCAGCACACATCAGGACCATTTTAAAGATCACAGGTGACTACTTTTACTTAATTCAAATTCTGTTAAACCTCTATTTTTTGCTCCTCCTTTCACTTTAGTGTATTAAATCCTTGAAGTCCACATGTTGTTTTTTTAATGAATTTTGATCCACATGTTTGCAGCTGTTTTCTTGTTGATTTGAAGTTTGTATTATGAAATCCTGATAATGTTAAAGTGTTAGTTATATTTGTGTTATTTGCATAGAGTTTATCTTATTAAACAGTTTGGTGTAAAAAATAGAGAATTGGTGTCAGAACAAGTAGTTTGAGCCATGATTTCAGATTCAAACTAATTTAACTGTTTTCAGTGGTACATGTGGAGGTTTATCAGAGGAGGCGACTTGGCTCCACTCACACTGAACAAGGATCCTGCAGCTCATTAAAAACTAAAATGATTTTGAAGGAAAATTTGTTTGATTTTTCTTAAAAAAAAGTGCTGTTGGCATGAACTTTTCAGACAGTGTTTTTAAGAGCCATTGTGGTTAACATCTCACACATTCCAATAAAGCAGATGTTCCTGCATTGCAACAGCGGTTTGCAGTTGCGTTCTACTCCCTGCTCGTCTACAGGACTCTCATGGAGCACCACTTTGAAACTTTGTAACTCTCTCTCTGCAAAATACAATATATAAAGACCAATGCTGGGCAATTAATTATATAGTTACATCTTCAAAAAAGTTACTGAGTATTGCAAACAACAAAGATTTTTGCAGCTGTTTACCTAAAAATGCTGCTAAGGCATTTTTTTTAAACAAACATTTCAAACTATTTACAGAACAATCAGCTGTTCTGCATCAAATCTGATGCCACACAAATTATTTGTTCCTCTCCAGAAAATAATTTCTGTCCAGTATGAGATAAAGGAGAACATCAAAAGCCTGATACCTGCAGGCCTGACAACAAGAGATGTATCACTCCTGTAACATTTAGCAGTCGCCTCATTGTTCTGACACACACAACAAAACTATTGACTACACTACACATTAACTGTACAAGATTTGCGCTAAACGTCGCAAATCTCTCACATCTCAAAACGCTGCCGTCACTCCTAAATTTTCCTCTTCTTAACAACTTCTGTTTCTTAACAACCAAATGTCATGTTTTGATTGGTCGGCATGGTACATTTTTTGACCAATGGGAAAGGGTGGGGTGTTTTGGTTTTGTCTTTGCTCACAGGCAGAGAGTGCTTTATAGCGTTTTCTTTATAAAATGCCGTTTTTACCATTTCTTCCCCCAGTAAATATAAACAACAATAGTATTCTGGAAGAAAACCAAACATTACATTTTTTTTTATCACAACTCTGTTTTTTACCTGGCCTATCAACACAATTTGAAAACTGGTATAAAGTCCACTCTTTTTACGTCACTTGTTCCATCTGTCCTGCTCACATCTCCAATGGTTGTACATGTTGTCATTAACGTGGCTTCACTCCACATCAGCCATGCCACTTTGCTAGCTAAAACACCAGTGTCGGCACATAAGGACGCTGTCATAGCCTGTAAACCACGTTGATTAGCAGCGCATATATGAATTTGAATCGCGTGATTGGCTGGACTATGGGATGAGGTGCCATTGTTCTAATCCCATACTGGAGCAGCCAGTCACTTACTGACTAACACTGTAAAACAGAATTGTTAACGTATAAATTTTAATTTCAATTCCGGTTAGAATTTTATTTTATGTGCAACACAGATTTTTTCTGCACAGAGACCGTGCCACCAGTGCGCAATTGAGCACACGCGCAGTTTAGAGGGTACATTGGTGATGATTATCACAATGTGAACAAGGTCTCATGGTTTGATGCTTGTCCAATGCCTGGGTTGACCTGGACTGGTTAAGCACTGCTTGTCTTATTTTATGATGTTGGATTTAACCAATGCTTACTGGCAGATTCCCTTGTCTGCAGAGTCCAAAGACAAAAACGGCCTTCTCCACTCTGTATGGTTCGTACTAATTCGTCACACTTCCGTTTGGCTAATTTGAAGCCTCGGCCATTTTTCAGCACCTCATGGAGCGGTAGCTGCTGTTTCCTACCTGGATGATGTTGTTTTGGTACCCCTGTGAGGGAATGGCCACATTCAACGGCGTAGATTTGGCATGGACGGAAGGGACATGTCCCCACCAATATCCAGTGATTATTGAATCGCTGGATATTGAATTGTAATTTTAAATGGTTTAAAAGCATGTAGAATAGCATATGTAGGCAAGTGTATTTGTTCCCTTTTATCAAGAAGCAAAGACAAAAAGGAAAAAGAAAAGAAACAGGGCAGGGTTCGGTGGTTGAATCATCCGTCCCCACCAATGCCAAAACCAAATCTACGCCCTTGGCCACATTAATATCATTTTGTGCAAAAAATTTGTATTTTGGGACATTTTTTATCACTATATGTATTTATATTCAGTTTCTTTAAAAAAAATTCTAAATCCTTGTAAAAGGCAGTCATATTATGTTAGAAAGCCATGAGGGCGTAACGCTGGTGGTTGCTCCAGGGTTTCGGGGTGCAGCCCACCTTTCGCTGCTTCCTCAGACACGTTCTGGAGGAAGACAGAGACGCAGCGTGCCTTCCTTACTCTGCTCTTCCCCTGCTTTTACGGGTCAGTAAATGGTGCTCGTACCGAAAATGTTGTTTATTGTTACCATGGTTAACCAAGTTAATGTGAATGCGAGAGTTTAAGGCAGACCGCCAGAGTTATTTATATGTAAAAATTTCCATTTACCATAAACAGGGGAGAAACCAGAGGAATGTCCTGTGCTGCCACATCGTGAGTCCCGCCAATTAGGTGGCAGAGTCAAGAAGCAGAGTCAGTGCCCTTCTATGCTGTGTGTGAGCCTGGATCCTTGTGTCATCAATTCACAGAGACTTTTAACTCTCTGTGAATGGTACTCATGGCCATTGATAAGTGGGCTTTGATCAGTGGGCTTTGGTCAGTGGGCTTTGGTCAGTGGTTGTTGATCAATGGTCATGAGAATTTGTATATTAATGATCAACGAACTGACCTCCCAGATCATTGTTCCTTCACTGGGCTGGTTTCAGTCGTTATGCAAGTGTACTGTTTATAAGATTGGGGAAACCTATAGTCAGCTGAGACTGAAGAAGTCACTTGGATGAGTGACGAAACGTTTCTCCCACTGAAAACGTTACGTCCAGATAAACAGAATCAGCTTTTGGAGATTTACTTAACTGCATGATTGAGCATGTATCAAGACACTTTAAAATTTTGTTTTTATTATTACTATTACCAGGTTATTACCCGGAGAAGATCACAAAGCTTTCTGCTATACTTCAGTTTCTCATTAAAATAAATAAAAACTTTCAGATCTTGATACATCACAAAAACAGACAAAAAAAAGGCCATTCATTTGGTTTACATGTAAATATTTATTCAGCCGCAGCTATTTTATTTATCTGGAGATGCCCGGTGAAGAGGTTCATCACGTTGTGGGAAAGTGGCTGTGTGGTTTCCAGTTGGGTATTACACATTTTTTTAATTAACTCCACCTCCGCCTTCCAATGAAGGCTGCTCAGCGGCCCGCGCAGCCGGTAAATTCACAGCCTCGTACGCCAGCCCCATCGTCTACATGGAAGCTGTCACACCACCATTATCATCTGCTCAATCATCTGCAGCTGCAATGACGCCGGAGAGACCCGCTCTGCCCGAGCAGGAAGTCAGCACAACGGAGGGTCCTGCATGTCCATGTCCGGCACCGCGTCCAGCGTGCTGGGCCATCGTGGCTCAACAGTTGGGAGTTCGCCTTGTAATTGGAAAGTTGCCGGTTCTAGCCCCGGGTGGATGACTGGACATGTAAAGTGCTTTGAGGTCCTTAGGGACTAGTAAAGCGCTATATAAATACAGGCCATTTACCATTTATTTTACTGTCAGGGACCTGGGCTCGAGCAAACCTGGTTCCCTGTGCACTTATATTCACTTATATGTGTGAATTTGCTGCTGGAATAGGGGTTAAAGGACTTGCTGCTTTCTACAAACAGCACGTGAAATAGCAAAACCAACCACTGTAATACTTGCATTAACAACAATAATAACAAAACAAACTACTACGACAATCAGTCCAACACATCCCTCCAACAGATCCATCCATTTGGTTCCTCCTGGCTGACCTGAAGGTAAGAAACATATGTAGGGTGTCAGCTGTCAAGTAGGTGATGAGTGAAGTAAGTAAGTAACTAAAACTTATTAATATAGCACTTTTTTTTAGACAAGAATCTATTACAAAGTGCTTAACTTATTATTAAAACTACAGCACACAGAAACAACATGATACACAAGAACATCATCAAAAATATTTTTATAGTTGATCAGAAATTTACTGTAACTGTTTTGTCTGGGAGTGTTATCTACTGAAACTGAATTGTAACTGAATCTTGGCTCCATCCAAACATCCGCAATGCCTAGGTGGAGTTACCAAGCTGGACATTACACCACCAGGATCACACCGAATATTCCTGTAAGGAAAGGTGCGACCAGAGCAGAGAGCAACCAGGGTGTCCATATCGTTGTTGGGGACTTTAATAGGGCATGTGTGAAAATTGTACTACCCAAATTCCACCAATATGTTACATGTCCTACCAGAGGGGTAAGGACACTGAACCATGTGAAGATATCAAGCCGGCCTACAGACTGACACCCTCCATGACCTAGGACAATCTGACAGAATCTCTCTGCTCCTCATCCCTGCCTACATCCCCCTCAGGAAAAAAAACAAGCCCCTCCAAGCACCCTGGTCATGGCTACAGACCTATAGCCCTCACAGGAAAAGCTACGTGAGGATGGTCTTCGTGGACTACAGCTCAGCGTTCAACACCATAATCCCGGACTTTTTTACCACCAAACTGGACCACCTTAATCCTGATTTAAATATTTCCTCATCATCTGTCCCCAAACAGTCCATGAGTCTAGCAGCCACATCTCTGTCAATCTCACCTGGGCCCACAACACCAACATGCTGGTAAAGAAGGCCCAGCAGCAACTGCATTTCCTCCTTGTCCTGAGAAAGAATAACCCAGACCGGAAGCTGCTGGTGGTCTTTTACTGTGCTTCAGTGGAGAGCGTACTCTCCTACTGCCTGGCTATTAGGCCAGGTACACAGAGCGACACAGAGAAAAGGATCTGGAATTAAATGCAGGCACATTGGGAAAGGTGATAGAAATGATCAAAAATGGAACAGGAGAATGAATTTCTAAAATGTTAATATTTGTCAGAGCAAAATCAAAAAATAGATCTAAGTGCTGCTCATATCTACCTGTAGCTAGAGGAGAGGTGTTATTCACTGGCTCTGGAAGAGTGTCCTGTTTTGAGTCAGGTATCTCTGCTGCACCATCCACTGTGTTGAATAAACTACGGCCTGCTGCAAGTCAAATCAAAAGAACAACATTTATTCCAAAACAAATGTCCCCCAACAAACAAAAAAGTGTTGATGAGGAGGATTTTTTTGTCTAGGCTTTAAACCACATGTCTGTTCTTCTGAGCACTAGTATACGCATATGAAATAGGCTTTTATGAAAACACTAAATCAAACACTGCTAACAGTGGCAATAAAGGAATTATTTTACTGCATTAATAATATAACTTTATCATTAACATTGCATTAAACTGTTTATTACAGCTACTGGCATCAGATAAACATTTTTATTACAGGTGCATCCATAATCATTGTATACACACATTCAAAGGTTTTCCAGCTCTGATGACACGGCACTCATATGTTCCAGTATCATCTTGTCTCACATTCTTCAGAACCAAAGACACGTCTCCATCAGTGACCTGTTCTCCTTCAGATCCTTCCGGTTCTCAAAAGATGGATGCTGGTAATCTGGAACAAGTCGTCCATGCTGATAAAAGGACAAGTTCTTCATCTTCCAGGTCAGTTCTGCTCCACTCTACAACTATGACAATGTGGGCTTGAGCTCGACATGTCAGAGTGACGTCCTGTCCAGACACAGCGGTGATGATTTTGTGATCTGAAAGAAGAAAACGACACAGAACAGAGAGGTTAAAGGTCATTCTATTCACTTCTTCAATAGCTAGCGTGAAGATCATACACCACTGAGCCTTTCTACACTCTTCTACATACATACACATGCAATAAACGTGCACAGATAAACAGAATCAATATTAAATAATTCTGCGTGTTTCTTTATCTTGATCTGTGATTGAAATAGCATTTAGCTCCTGACAGGTAAAACTCACCTGCAGAGGTAAACATGCAGAGGCTGACTAACAGCAAAGTATGGTCTTAGTTTGTTCTAAATGTCTGAGTCTGTCGGGATTTTCAGTGAATAACTGAACCTGAGTTTAAACCTGACTACCTGAGATTAAATTTAAGGTTTAAATTAAGCTGAAAGTCTAGTTTCCATAGAAATGATTCCAGATTCAGATACTAATGCTGGATAATAATCTCTTCTATCTCTTCTTAAGGCTTTTGAAGTATGTAAGAGAACTGGATCCTCAGCATCTCTGTGTGGGTGGAAAAGAGGCATGTGTGTCTTCCAATCTTCTGGTCAAACTGGTCCTGTAGTGTTTGTTACCTGGTGTGTGTGTGCGTGCGTGTTTCATATTATATGATCTCCCAGGGTGTAAAGGAAATGTACATTTATAAACTCTTAAAAAGAAACTAGCTTTTTGTGAGGGTAGTGGGAACAGTTTCACTCTCAGTGGGTGCTGGAGGTCGTAGGAAGGAGGGTAGGCAGTTGGCAGAGGTAGACGATGTTTCAGAGGAGACATCTTGTAATTTAAAGCTTGGCTTTGGCAGGTAAGTAGATCCATGGCTTAAGACAGCTCCTCAACCACACAGAGAACATTGGAAAGCCAGAGAGACGTCGTTGGAAAAAAGTATATAAACACATGCATTGAGGAGCCTGAATACTGCACTAGATATGCAGATTTTATGCACAAGCTGCGTCCTTGTGGGGTGGTTAAGTGAATGAGCAACAAGTGCGTGGACCAAAGAGCAGATGATAGTAGCTTCACCCAAACTGCCTCTTCCAAGATGGCGCCGCGTATGGATGCCCTGGTACTTCAGTGCGTTACTTCTGTTTTGTTTTTGTGCATAACTTGTGTGTCTGGGCACTCCTCTGGATATTCTTACACCAGAGAAGAGCTTCTTAACTACAGGACTACAACACCTGTGGATTTACTTCCAATTTTTGTCGCATCTGCGGCAGATTTACTACAGACCTTGATCAGGAAAGTGAGACGCCGAAGGAGAGGAAAGCGAGCCGGCGCACTCGTGCGCCTGAGGAGACGCGGACTGCGAACTGCTCTACCTGGGATCTTCCTTTCCAACGTACGCTCACTCAGGAATAAGATGGACGAGCTGGCCCTGATGAGAAGCATGAACAGAGATTTTGCCTCCTGCTGTGTCTTATGTTTTACGGAGTCGTGGCTCTGCGAGGACATCCCGGACTGCACGCTCAAGTTGGAGGGTTTTCATCTGCTGTGCGCGGACCGGCAGGCCTCTCTCTCTGGTAAGACCACAGGTGGAGGTGTCTGCTTCTACATTAATAGTGGCTGGTGCACAGATGTAACAGTGATTGCTCAGCACTGCTCTTCCTCTCTGGAATACCTTTTTATTCACTGCAAACCGTTTTATTCTCCGCGGGAGTTTGCTTCATTCATCTTGGCCGCTGTTTACATCCCGCCAGATGCGGATGTGCAGGCAGCTCAGTGCGCCCTCGCGGAGCAGATACTGCACATGGAGCGGACATTCCCGGACGCTCTCATTATTGCTCTTGGGGACTTTAACAAAGCCAATCTGAGCCAAGAGCTTCCCAAATACAAGCAGTATATTAAATGCCCGACCAGAGAGGAGAGGACATTGGATTACTGCTACAGCACGATCAGCGGGGCCTATCGCGCGGAGCCCCGCGCTTCACTCGGACTTTCTGATCACGTCATGGTCCACCTGATCCCTACGTACAGACAGAGGCTGAAGCTCTCCAAGCCTGTCGTGAGGACTAAAAAAGTGTGGAGCAACGAGGCTGTGGAGGAGCTTCGCACGTGTTTGGAGTCCACAGACTGGGACACAATGAAGGCTGCTTCTAACAGCTTGGACGAGTTTACGGACACTGTCACCTCCTATATCCACTGCTGTGAGGACAGCATTGTGCCATCACGCACCAGGGTGAGTTATAACAATGACAAACCCTGGTTTACTCCTAAACTCAAAAAGCTGTGGCTGGAAAAGAAAAAGGCGTTCAGAAGCGGAGACATGGACTGCTACAGAGAGGCCAAGTACAGGTTCACTAAAGAAGTGGACATTGCTAAACATCAGCACTCTGAGAAGATGCAGCAGCAGATCTCAGGGAATGACTCGGCCTCTGTGTGGAAAAATTTTAGGAATATCACCAACTACAAGCCTAAAACCCCCCACTCCACTGATGACTTGCTCTTGGCCAACACCCTTAACGACTTTTACTGCCTTTTTGATGAGCCGTCAAGCAGCCTTCACACCTCCAACGGCCCCAACAATAGAGACACTTTGGACACTCATTTCCCCACCTCTCCCCCCTCCATAGAGCCATCACCACCATCAAACACTTCATCTACAACACCTCCCACCACACCCCACACCGAGGAGGATTTCACACCACCTTCTCCTACCACAACTCTTCATATTCATGAAAGGAAGCAGTTTAAGAGTCTGAATGTTCGAAAAGCTCCTGGCCCAGACGGTGTGTCTCCTGCCACCCTCAGACACTGTGCAAACGAGCTGGCCCCAGTGTTTTCTGGCATTTTCAACTCCTCACTGCAGGCATGTCATGTGCCTGTCTGCTTCAAGTCCTCCACCATAATCCCTGTCCCCAAGAAACCAAGGATCACTGGACTAAATGACTACAGACCTGTGGCTCTGACATCTGTGGTCATGAAGTCATTTGAGCGCCTGGTTCTCTCCTACCTCAAGACCCTCACGGCCCCCCTCCTGGACCCCCTGCAGTTTGCATACAGAGCCAACAGTTCTGTAGACGACGCTATCAACATGGCTCTACACTTCATCCTGCAGCATCTGGACTCCCCAGGAACCTACGCCAGGATCCTGTTTGTGGACTTCAGCTCTGCCTTCAACACCATCCTTCCAGACCATCTCCAAGGCAAGCTTTCCCAGATGAATGTGCCTGATCCCATCTGCCGGTGGATCACTGACTTCCTGACGGACAGGAAGCAGCATGTGAGGCTGGGAAAGAATGTCTCGGACTCCCGGACCATCAGCACCGGCTCCCCTCAGGGCTGTGTTCTTTCTCCTCTGCTCTTCTCCCTGTACACCAACTGCTGCACCTCCACCCACCAATCTGTCAAGCTAATCAAGTTTGCAGATGACACCACCATTATTGGACTCATCTCGGACGGGGATGAGTCTGCCTACAGAAGGGAGGTTGAACGTCTGGTGTCCTGGTGCAGCCACAACAACCTGGTGCTGAATGCCCAGAAGACAGTGGAGATTATTGTGGACTTCAGGAAGCACACAGCCCCACTCCCCCCCATCATCCTGACTGACACCCTCATCACCTCTGTGGACTCATTCCGCTTCCTGGGTACCACCATCACCCAGGACCTGAAGTGGGAGCCCACCATCACCTCCGTCATAAAGAAAGCCCAGCAGAGGATGTACTTCCTGAGGCAGCTGAAGAAATTCAACCTGCCAACACGGACGATGATGCAATTCTACACCGCAATCATCGAGTCCATCCTCACCTCCTCCATCACCGTGTGGTACGCTGGAGCCACTATCAGGGACGAACAGAGACTGCAGCGTGTTGTGCGCTCTGCTGAGAAGGTGATTGGCTGCAAACTCCCATCTCTGCAGGACCTGTACACCTCCAGGACACTGGGGCGTGCAGCCCGGATCACAGCTGACCCTTCTCACCCTGGACACAGTCTGTTTGACCTGCTCCCCTCAGGCAGGAGGCTCCGGTCCATTCGCACCAGAACCTCTCGCCATAAGAACAGTTTCTTCCCCTCTGCTGTTGGACTCATGAACAATAACCATATGACTGTTCCCACCACTAACACATGACCCTACACTGTGTTCACTGCATCATTCCATGTTTGGCACTGATCACCACCTGCACTCATGTACATATCTATCCTCTTAGCACTTTTAATTCTTATTTTTATGTCTATTTAAGAGTTGTATAACAGTATGTTTGCACTAAGTACCGCAGCAATTTCCTAATGTTGTAAACCTGCTCAACATTTGGCAATAAAACCCTTTCTGATTCTGATTCTGATTCTGATTCAAAGATGGAGCCTTGTCTGCTAAACCAAACCTAAACCACAGAGAGAAAGCAAAAAATACATGCCCAAGAGCCACTCATGAAAAATACGTCCAAATAGATACACAATACACACTACACAATTTGGTGCTTAATGAGGTTTATGTATTCATGTAATTTATTCATTTAATAAAGTGCTGAGATCTACAGTCCACCAAAATAAAAGAAAATATTATCAGCAACCGAATACATTGATTTATGCTAAATTTATGAAAGTGTGAACTTTAATTTATAAGTAGGACCTTTTAAAAGTTAAACATGTGAAGAGCTCATAAATCATGATGTATTATTCTGTGAACCTATGAAACGTAATGTAGAGAGAGAAAACCCATAAGCCTTGTCCGTATATTTATACATTTCCAAAATCACATTGTAGTGACGTGTACTGAACACAATACATTATATAATGTAAACAACTACCTGAGAAATAACAGATACAGCAGATAAATTAATTATAGGTTATTACTTTTGTATCGTTTATTGCATTTATGGAGGGAGAGGTGTATGCTGGGTAATGGTACAGCTAGCAACTTTATTCACCCGCTTCTGATGTTATCAGTCCATCGGGCATTATTAGCAGACCTCAGTCCCATAGATGCGGGCCATCCACCTGCTAGATTGTTCAGAAGGTTGGTATCATCCATCCAGATGGAGGATCACGAACAGGAACGTGGGAAGACTCCAGAATCCACTCTGGTGGATACAGCAGTGTTTACAGGTAAGACCATATAAACGGACAGCATTTATAGAATGACTATTAAAAGTCAGCGAGTGTCAATAATGTTAATGTGGTTATGTTAGTAATACACCGAGTCCTAATATATCAGCTTTAAGATGCATTTGTAGATATTATTACGTGTTTTACCGTCTTTATGGTGCTAGCTTAAAGTTACGGTGTAAACGTGGAGTAAAGCTGTTACTGTTTAAACGATGTTAGGACAGAAATATTAGATTCTGTCATGATTGATGAAGTTACTAGTTAATTATGGAACGCCAGGACTGCCATAATGAATTAATTAAATACACCATTAAATAATTAATTAAATGTGTCAACAATTAATTAAAATTGGAATTAATTAATTAAATAAATAGTTATGACACATGTAATTAATTAATTATTGACACATTTAATTAATTATTTATGTATTTCACATTTTAATTAATTATTGACACATTTAATTAATTATTTAATGATATATTTATTTATTTCATTTTGGCAGTCCTGGCGCCTGGCTCTCATCATGAATTAATTTTATCTGTCAGACTCACCCATCAAACTCAGGGGGCAGGGTTAACGCTGATCGAGTCAAAACCATTGCTTTGGCCTGGTGGCCATTGTTTATAGCCCACAACAACCGGCATGTGGAAACCATTGGAAACTAACAGAACTGAACTTTGAAAAACCCTGTTTGTGTGTCACCAAATACCGTATTAATATTTTTTTAGCCGAGAATGTAGTGGTTTAATCTTCATATGTCTGGTCGGTTTGTCAAGATACAGCCTCTTTGCAAAAGTGCTTCGATGATTTCGGAGATGTCTGCCCAGTCTCACGGCAAAGCGTGGGATAGACCTGCTCGCCTCGCAAGCAATCAAGCTGTTATTACCGCCGACAAAGTGCAGGCCCCGGTACACAGCTGTAATAACCCCCGCTGACACTGACTTCTTTTACTGAGGTTATATTTATCGGGGTTTTATTTCCTGATGTTCTTATGTGTCCTACGTGTTTCAGTCGCCAATTCTGAATTATAACTAACATTAAAAACGTGTTTAAGGAGGAGAGAGAGCAAATAAATTCGATTAACAGCTGATCTTTGGGTTTTTGTTCAGTAATCAGCGTGACCTGCGTATAAACGCATAAAAGAAATAACGTTGGTGTTTCCGTCATGTAGTAGCTGCTGGCTTTAACTGTACAAAGGTTGTTCGACACTATGAAACACATACAGACTTCATGATGTTCGGCTAATATTTTTATTGTGAATATTAATCATGAGGGTAAACGGCCCTGTACACCACGGAGCAAGATCAGCATATCCACGATATCTTCAGCTCTCTGAGTTAACCCAGAGTTTCCCAGCTGACTATCTAACTGTCATCTACGAATATGTCACGGGTCATATCAATATGATTTTACAGAAAAGCATCCTTATTACTGCCAACTATTCCAGTGACGTGAAAATCTACAGCATAAAGAACAGAAAAATATAGCAGTCTAACGCAACACTGTAACAGAAATGAACCGTCAGTTTGTCGCAGATCAAAGTGGAATGAAAGTGATTGGTTGAACAAGTGTGTTCGTGATCTGTGTTATCTGCATTTTCATCAGTGTAAGAGACTCAGCAGCATATTAGAATAACAGTTATACATTTAATAAATTACCAAATGAATCCACGATCGAACCTGTTCCGACAGTTTGAGTTTGCATTCCCTCAGCTGCAGACTCGCTGCTGTTTAAATGTTTGAGAGGAAGATTAGATATAAAGCAAACGTCAAACATAGACTCAGTCTGCGTTCACATTTGATATGAGGCCAGGACGGATAATGGCTGTGTCCTGTTTTAAGATCACACATGTAAAATTGTTGTCTGACCTCCGTCGATCCAGCCGCTCAGAGTCCGTGGTTACCATGTTTACTGCATAAGCAGCTATAATGTAAACATTACGCAGCATGGGTGTTTATGTTTTTCATTGCAAAAGAACTGTCTGAATGGTTAACTGAAGTTAACTTGGATAAATTATAGTTAAGGAGTATCACAGATAACGCCCATGTGAGCTGTGTGACTGTTCACCAGTACACTGAAATCAGTAGGCTATTACTGAAATACACGTGCTATATCATAAACTATGATAGGGAGGTCCTACTAACATGTTTAGTTTTAAAGGACAGTATTAGTTTTCTTCTAACATCCAGAAGTCTGCACGATGTGTTTCATAGTTTGTAACAAACCTGTGACAGTTAAACACAACATGAACGAAAAAGCAAAAAAAAAAAAAAAATGAGAGAGAGAGAGAGAGAGAGAGAGAGAAATCACACAAATTATATGTTAACCTCATTTATTTTTAGTTAAGTAAACTCTAAAAATTCTAACAGACAGCTGGTGCTTAGAATACAGTTGAATAACTATTAAAAAACAGATGATATAATATTTCTGTCCAGGCTGCAGTCTGCATTATGAACATGCTGTTGCAAACTCTGCTCCTCTCGGTGGAAATGTGCCTTCTCTTTCCTCTTTGTATAAAACATTTTAAAAGCCAGTTTAATCTCAAAATTCACTGTTAAATCCAAAACACACCAGATAAAGAAAAGCGAATAGTTCAGTCTAACACATGTGCCAGTGAACCGTTAAACGTCTGTAAAACTCTGCAGTTATGAAACGTAACTTTAGCCTCAGCCAAACTGATTTGCTCAGTTGTAAATAAAACAGCGAAGTAAACGTGACCCGACAGACAAAACCTGAGTGAATTAAGTCCAGCGTTTAACCACTGAGAGCTAAAACTCAGGTGAGGTTTCAAAGCTGTGCCGGTGATTGGACATCAGCCGCTGATAGCTAGTGAGCTAGTGAAATCTCTGAAAACATCTGAGCACTTTTGCAAACGTGTTCTATGCTGACAACCTGACCAGACATGTGAAGATTACGGCGCGACATTCGCGGCTAAAACACTGTTAAAAGTGTAGTTGGTGACAGAAAAACGGGGTATTTTAAAACTACACCACCACCATTGCTGCCTGTGATTTGAAATGCATTCTGGGATACCTGGCTGCCTCAAGTCTACAGAAGCAATCGATTATCTAGGATCGACCTGTTTTGACTTACTTTGCACAGCAACCAATCAAATGTTAGAGAAGCTGCATGGGCAGCGTTAACCCCGCCCCGTGAGTTTGATGGGTGAGGCTGACAGATAAAATTATTTAATGGTGAGAGCCAGGCGCCAGGACTGCCAAAATTAAATAAATAAATATCTCATTAAATAATTAATTAAATGTGTCAATAATAAATTAAAATGTGAAATATATAAATAATTAATTAAATGTGTCAATAATTAATTAATTAAATGTGTCAATAATTAATTAATTACATGTGTCATAACTATTTATTTAATTAATTAATTCCAATTTTAATTAATTATTGCCACATTTAATTAATTATTTAATGTTGTATATAATTAATTCTTTATGGCAGGCCTGGCGTTCCATAGATAATAAAGGTTCCAGTAAAGTGATTGATCACAGCCACAGATTGACAGTAAATATCTTGATTAGATTCAATGCATCAGTAATAAATATGTGCAAGCAGTGTTGCCAACTCCTCAGTAAGGAAAATCGCTATTGGCTGTCCTAAAAGTCGCTAGAAGTCGCTAAATGACGTCATCACCTAATTTGCATAATTGGTCATTCTAATGTAATCCTAGCCTACGTTGTTGGAGAGACAATAACATCGTGGAAGAGACATAAAGTGAGCTAAAAAAAATGTCCTAAATACATTTAGAATTTATTTAGAACTACAAATTAAATTTCTTTTAGCAATTATTGTTTTATAATGTCACAATTCCAACCCTGCTCCTTTATCCGGGCCTGGACCAGCAAAAGTGACCCGAAATAGGCACTCTGGTGGAGTTACTGTGTGTGTGTGTTTATAAGTAGTTTTTGTCATGTCTGTGTGCAGGCAGGCAGGGCGGAAGGACCCAAAATGCAGGACTCGGAGGCAGAAGTAAACTCAAAACACACAGCTTTATTGCTGGGATGAAGCAGAACAGAAAAACACTAACTAAACTGGGAGGAAAGAATAACTAGGCAGGTTGACTGGCTGGCAAACGAAACATACAGAGGATGCGAGGGTGAACAGACGTTAACGACGCGACACCAATTAGGGGAAGACACAGACACTAAATACAAGAGGTGAACGGAGCGAAGAGGAAACAGCTGGGAGACACGGCTGACGCTGATTACACCGACGAGACAGGGAGAGCACAAAGCTGAACGCACTGACATAGGACACAGATCTACAAAATAAAACAGGAAACTCACAGACACAGAACTGGACAAGACACTGAACTAAACAGACAGATTCACAAACAGACAGTGTGACACCATAGACAGACAGAGACACAGACGCAGACTCATAAACAGGCATAATGATATCAAGGACAGACAGGGGGAACATGGAAGGAGGACCAGGACAGGCACAGAACAGAAACCTAACAAAATGGCGAGTAATAATGAAATACCTAATCAGAATAACAAAAGCATAAAGACACATAAAACACTGAGTCAACAGGCTCAGGACCACGACAGTAACCCCCCCCCCTCAAGGGCTGGCCCCAGACAGCCCAACCGAACACAAAAAACTCCCAAAAAACAGAAAACAACCCGACCAGGGCGGGCGGTGGGGGTCCAGGACGGAGGGACAGAGCCCAAAAACAAACCAAAAACCCCGGTGGTCAAGAAAAACAGATACAAAAACAGTTCAGGGGGCCGACCCAGAGGCCGACAGTGCAGGAGGCCAAAACAGTTCAGTTCCGGAGGCCGACCGTGCGAAAGGCAGCGGCAGCGGGGCAGGTCCGGAGGCCGGCCGCGTGAACGGCAACGGCGGGCAAAAAGTTCTGGGGGCCAACCGTGCGGACGGCAACGGCGGCGGCGTAGAAATAGATCAGGGGGCCGACCGCGCGCATGGCGGCGGCGGTGGCGGCGATAGAGGAAGTCTGGAGGCTGGCCACGCGGAAGGCAGTGGCGGCGTTCAGGTGGTCGGCTACGGAAGTCCTGAGGCCGGCCACGGTGGTGATGATGCCCAACAAGCAGCCTGACAAATGACTGATGATGTTGAGGCGGCAGTTTGGGACCTGAAGGTAGCGCGATCCCTGCAGCACCAGACGAGGCCGAGGCAGAGGCTGGACCAGACGAGGCCGAGGCAGAGGCTGGACCAGACGAGGCCGAGGCAGAGGCTGGACCAGACGAGGACGAGGCAGAGGCTGGACCAGACGAGGACCAGACCAGACGAAGCTGAAGCCAAAGCGGATGAGGCTGCTGCAGGCGACGCTGAAGCGGATGAGGAGGCTGGACCAGGCGACACTGAAGCCGAAGCCAAAGCAGAGGAAGCTGAAGCGGAGGCTGGACCAGGCGAAGCCGGTGCAGAGGCTGCTGCAGGCGGCGTGGATGATGAGGAAGCTGATGAGGAGGCTGGACCAGGTGACGCTGAAGCGGATGCAGAAGCCGGACCAGACGACGCTGAAGCGGATGCTGAAGCCGGACCAGGCAACAGCGAAGCTGATGATGCTGAAGCCGGACCAGGCAACGGCGAAGCCGATGATGCTGATGGTGGAGCAGCCGGTGGCTGGACGGGCTACCCGGGCCCCCCAGCTGACGAGGAAGGCGGCTGGACGGGCTCCTCGGGCCCCCCAGCTGACGAGGAAGGCGGCTGGACGGGCTCCTCGGGCCCCCCAGCGAAAACAGTCCCAAAACCAGCAGGCACGTGGGCCTCTGGCAGCGACAGAACAGAACCAGTAGGCGCACGGGCCGCTGGCAGTGACGGAACAGGACCAGCAGGCACACGGGCCTCTGGCAGGCATGGAACAGAACCAGCAGGCCCGGGGACCTCTGGCAGGCACGGAACAGGTTGCGCTGGCTTCTTTACGTCCAGGGGGCCAGAGCTAACTGAATGCTGATATCTAACCTCTGGGGAGGCCCTGGAGAGAGTAAGAGTCTCAAATTTAGCCAGGTCTTGATGAGCAACGAAAGTCTGTGTGAGGCTATTCTCCTCCTGAAAATGAGTGAGTGGAGATGGTGGCTGAGGAGCAGGCCGTGCTAATGGCTGAGGTGCTGGCAATACAAGAGAGTGCACTAAGGTCGGCTGAGGTGCAAGTGAATGGAGAACAGGAGGAGACTGAGCTGACTGGAGAACAGGAGGAGACTGAGCTGACTGGAGAACAGGAGGAGACTGAGCTGACTGGAGAACAGGAGGAGACTGAGCTGACTGGAGAACAGGAGGAGACTGAGCTGACTGGAGAACAGGAGGAGACTGAGCTGACTGGAGAACATGAGAAGACTGAACTGCAGATTGTAGTGGTGGTTGAAGTGAGAATGAAACAGGTGGTGGAGAAGATGGTTGAGCTACAGGTAATGAGAACACTGGAGGCTGAACTGATGATAAAGTTCGTGATTCTTCTACCAACTGAGCTACTGACTGGGCAATAGATTGTAACAACGTTTGTAGTGGGTCCAGCTGTGGTAGTGACTGAGCCATGGGTAGTGAGGCTGAATGTGGTGGAGGTGGTGACTGGGCTTCAGGCCAGGCGGCTAACTGGGCTAAAGGTGGCTGAGTAGCTAACTGGGTTGCTGACTGAGCTGAGGGCTGGGAAACACACAGTTCATTTTCAATAGAACCCTCAGGATCCTGCGTTTCAGTTAGTAGCTCACAATCATCTGATACAAAAACAGTCTTTGGATCTTTGAGGTTATTGAGCACAGAGACACCCATCTTCCTGGTTTCATTGATAGGCTCAAAGGGAGCAGGAGCGACACAGTTCGTATGGCCCAATGAGCCGGTATAATTGTCCTTATAATAAGCAGTCCTTTCATCTCCGGTGCCGCTTACACAACAAGCCGGCCCAGAATTAACAGTCTTTATTTCAGCAGGAGCCAAAAAAGTAGCCCCACCACTCACCCTAGCCGGCTGTACAGAAAGAAATCCCAGCTCCGGCTGGAGCTGTGGAAGCTGGCGGGGCGTCTGACGCTTCCCTGTTGAAGAGGGAGCAGGGCAGGCTGACGGTGGTGTGGACAAACTCTGCTGCGGTGTGGAAATGTTGGATACACTGGGGGGAACAAGGATAATCCCCAGCATCTTATAAAACGCCTGGGCTGGCGTGAGCTGGCTGCTCGCAGGTTCGTAGTATTCCTCCTGGCGCCGCCTCGGGCGCTTTCCTCGGGTCCGGGTTGCAGGCGTCGAGAGTGGGGAGGAAACGGAAGAGGGAGTAGAGAGGTTTGTGGCAAACGAAGGCGACCGGCTACACGGAGGACCCCCAAGAACCAGCCGGGTCCCATCGAAAGCCGAGCGGCGCCTCCTCACTGAGTCCGCTGGATCCATTTTGTGGTCGCGTCGTTCTGTCATGTCTGTGTGCAGGCAGGCAGGGAGGAAGGACCCAAAATGCAGGACTCGGAGGCAGAAGTAAACTCAAAACACACAGCTTTATTGCTGGGATGAAGCAGAACAGAAAAACACTAACTAAACTGGGAGGAAAGAATAACTAGGCAGGTTGACTGGCTGGCAAACGAAACACACAGAGGATGCGAGGGTGAACAGACGTTAACGACGCGACACCGAGTAGGGGAAGACACAGACACTAAATACAAGAGGTGAACGGAGCGAAGAGGAAACAGCTGGGAGACACGGCTGACGCTGATTACACTGACAAGACAGGGAGAGCACAAAGCTGAACGCACTGACATAGGACACAGATCTACAAAATAAAACAGGAAACTCACAGACACAGAACTGGACAAGACACTGAACTAAACAGACAGATTCACAAACAGACAGTGTGACACCATAGACAGACAGAGACACAGACGCAGACTCATAAACAGGCATAATGATATCAAGGACAGACAGGGGGAACATGGAAGGAGGACCAGGACAGGCACAGAACAGAAACCTAACAAAATGGCGAGTAATAATGAAATACCTAATCAGAATAACAAAAGCATAAAGAAACATAAAACACTGAGTCAACAGGCTCAGGACCACGACAGTTTTAAACCTTGCATAACAGTAAAAGAAGAATTGACTGCGTTACAGTCAGTGAGGGAGCAGCGGCTTCGCTCATGCGCGGTTCATTTGCAGTTTGGACACACGGGTGTGAACATCTCCTGCAGCGGGGGGAGGACTATCCTCCGCCCATGAGCGCTTTAGCATGGGTGAGGTGCCCACGGCAGCACCGCTGCTTGTTGAGAGTAAGAGCAACACGCCCTTTCACGTCAAAAAGTCGTCATAACTAAGTCTCCAACAATACCAGAAAAAGTCGCCAGATTAGTCGCTAGTTGCTTTTTAGAAAAAAAAAGTCGTTAAGGGGGTCTGAAAACTCACTAAATGTAGCGACAAAGTCGCTTAGTTGGCAAAACTGTTTGCAAGTTTCAATTTTTTCGAAATTCTATACGCAAAAGTGAGCGCGAGAGCCCTTGGTGCGCCTGCTTGCTGCTGAAGTAAAAGTAAATTTTATTGTCATCTCTGCTACATACAGTCCAGTATATAGAGAGACGAGAGAACGAGGCTCCAGTTACAGCAGTGCAAGTAAACAAACAATATATATAAGAAGAGTAAGAAAATAAATATACACTTTAGGACTGGGGGTAAAGGGATCAATAACAATTTAAAATTAATATTTTTATAGTTTGATGATTTAAAGTCTCATACACAACCTGTCGAAAGGGGAGGGGCGCCAACTGCTTCCAAATAGAGCACATTTCATTCATAATGTTGTAAATCCAAGCCCATTACGTATTCATTCAAACACCATTTGAATTGTATATTCAAACTACGCTTCACATAAACATCGTCATGAATTCACTCTGACTTTTGATGTTTTACTTCCACCAGGATAAAATCACACTTCATGCACAGCTTTCTCTCTCTCTCTCTCTCTCTCTCACACACACACACACACACACACACACACACACACACACACTCAGTTTCCTGTCTAAAAATCTGTTTTCTGCATTATTCGCTTGCTTGTTATGCATACGACTACCGTTTACAGCGCTGTTAGCTGCTGTTTTTTTCCTTTTACTTACTTCCAAAAAGAAAACCTAATTTCTGCTGTTCAATAGGCTACTAAACAAATTTAAACTTTTTAACATTATGCAAAATTTTTAAACGCTAAGGTGTGTAAAACCTCTGTAATTTGCTTTGCTTCATTTCAGCAGCATCAGGTAATGTTCATTTGTTGATTAATGGTTTTCTTTAATTTTTGATCTAATGCTGAATGCTTTTGTAAAATGGTTTTTTTTTCTGTTTTAGCCTCAGCTACGTTGACACATAGGCATCTGATGTGATGCTTACACATTAGATAAAGTCTCAAAAGTGTCAGCTTTATTTTTATAGTTCTAAAAATATGTAAATGTACTGATCTACTATCTGAGTTATACTATTGACTGACTGTCTGAGGCTAACAGTTACACAATCATACCAAAACTCTGTCCTGATAGTTTCCACTTTCTCTTTTGTATCACACACTGAGACAATATTCGGGATAAATAACCATGAAAATAATTTATTTATTTACAGAGGTGGGAAGTAATGAGCTACATTTACTCCGTTACATTTACTTGAGTAAGTTTTTGAAAAAAAATGTACTTTTTAAGTACCTTTTTTGCACGATACTTTTTACTTTTACTTTAGTACATTTATGAAGAAGAAACGGTACTTTTACTCCGCTACATTTGCAAAATTTGACTCGTTACTTTTAAAAAAAAAATTAGTTTAACACATTAGATAACATGCCGTCAGTGGAGTTTCCGGTAACTTTTTTACCAATGAGACGTGGCCATACAGTCACATGACCAGTTTGAAACCATGGCGGGCAGAGCGGCCCAAGCGTTTCAAAGTAGCGACACACGGAAAGAAGAAATATGATGGCAGAGTCTACGCTAGAGCTCAAGAGGCTGAACACCTTTGGCCTCACATACAAAGAATGTTTCGCTTAAAAGCAGCACAAAAGAACAGCTATGTCTGCAGTGTCGGTGTCTTCAGTCAGAGCCAAAACAAACCAACTTTTCAGCGTTAAACAACTCAGCTCGTAACCTAAGGAAACGGTAAGTTTTCTCTAAATATCTTTTTAGCTGTGGTTAGCTGGATGTCAGTGTTATTGTAACGGACTGGGTTACAAGTTAGTTGACTTTTGTGTTATCAGTGTTTTGTCTTCAGAATTACCAGTTACCTATGGCATAGTTGGACCACACCCGCAGCAGGGTGATTTACTGAGTGTCCTTGAACGTGCAGTAGTCTAGAGGCTGGTTGGCCTGTCAATCAGATCAGTTACCAGAGAGTCTGGAGGACAGCATGTGTGTGGTTGGCTGAGAGTGTTCGGGGGGTGAAGAGAAGCTTGTGTGTGTGGTGGCGGGAAAAGAGAGGAGGAGGGAGATTGTTGTTGTTGCTTTGAGCGCGCTTTTTCCCTGTTGTTTTGGCGTTGGCTACGGCCCACAGTAGCCCGTGTTACTAATCTGAATAAACACCAGTAACCAGAACGCCGATCGTCTGTGTCTTCTGTCGGAGGGACGCCACACTGGTGTCAGAAGTGAAAGTGAAGCTTCGCCTCCGGAGTTATCTGCGCTCGTGCCGCCCCGACACACGGCATCGGCTGTGGACGCTGGAGATTTTTGCGGGACTTTGCGGAATGCTTCCGATGGATTACTCCAAGATCAAGCGAGAACCTTCGGCAGAAGCTCACGGACATGACTACTCCGCCGGGGACCGGAGGTTCGCGGAACACAGAGAGCGGGTGAGACAAACGATCGCGGATATGGCGAGAGAAGCCGGCTTTACATCCTCTCACCGTTCGGGTGGCCGATGGAGCTCTTTGGGGACTTCTGCAGCGGCTGAGAGTGTGGAGAGAGACACACCAACGCATAGAGGTACTTTCCACGCTTCCATAAAGACCCCCAGGTATGATGGCAAGACTGACTGGGAGGCTTTTCATGCACGATTTGAACTGTTGGCCAGGGCTGGTGGGTGGTCTGCTGAAGATAAATCCCTGCAGTTAGCTATGTGCCTTACTGGCGATGCCCTGTCTAGCTTGCTGCTTTTGAGCCCAGAGGGCAGTGGGGATTATGATGCTTTGGTCGGGGCTCTGAAGAGGCGGTTTGGTTCTTGCTCTGCTCCAAGCCTGCTGCGCTCCGAACTGTGCAGCCGCCGCCGACGACCAGGACAATCCATTAGGGACCTAGCTAATGACATCGAGGGGCTGGTCCACCGCACCTATGCCCACATGCCCCCCACCATCCAGGGCGAATTAGCTTGTGACAACTTCCTCCAGGCCCTGCTTCCTGATGGGCTGCGGATCCAGACACTGTTAGCTCACCCTAAATCCCTTTAGGAGGCCCTGGAGATGGCTACAGAGAGAGTTACTGTGCACTAGGGCTGCTAAACCCCTGACTGAGCTGACCAGGCCACTGCAGACGGGGGCTGCAGGAGGGACTGCACCGGGCGCCGCAGAACCCGCATGGGCGGAGGGATTGACCCAATTGGTGAGAGCTGTCACGCTACGTGGGGAACAAAAGCCGAGAAGAGGGCCGAGGGTCTGCTGGGGATGTGGACGGCTGGGTCACCTAGCCCAAGACTGTCCCCACGCCCACCCGGATCAGGGAAACGACATTGGGTCTGCATAACCGGGACGATGCAGGACCCTGGGGCTGGGTCCCGGCCTCCTATTCCGGGAGGCCGGGCAGGCAGAGCAGGCAAAATCTGTCCCTCGCTCTCCCTCTCTGTGTCTTTCACTCACACAGACACACACACCATCATCTCTGCTAAATTACTAATGAAAAACATTGACGAGGCAGCTGTGATTGGACAGCAATGTCCATCCAACTCTTTTCATGGTTGTTGTAGTCGTGATAATTTTGTGAGGCCACATTGAAAAGCCTCGGATACGGAAGCGTAGAGCTGCCACCGGGGCAAAAGAAAAATAGAGCTATGTCACGTTATAACATGAAAGGTTTATTGTTCTAACAATATACTTTTAATGTTTGTACAATATAGCTTTCATGTTTGAACAATATGTTTACGTTATAACGTCATATAGCTCTATTTTTCTTTTGCCTGGGTGGCAGCTCTACGCTTACGTACTCGGATAGGCTAGCTCCAAACAAACATCTGCAGCTTGGCAGTGTATGCAGCACTATAATGACCAGACCTAATTCTTTCAAAAACCTTACATCTTTCCACAGGTCTCCACTTCATCAGACATCACCTAGACACAGAGCTGGATGAGACCAGCACAAACAGCAGCCTAACTGACGAAGATGATGGATCCATGGGGGTCAGGAAAGCCAGAAGCAGAGGAGCTGGAGAGATACCTTTCACTGTCCAATGTCCATTCACTGGAGGTGTGGATGTATTACATGGCTTTCCTCAGATCAAGAAGCTGTCGATCAAAGTCAATACAGCTGTTCCTGCATCTGCAGCCTGTGAGAGACTTTTTAGTCATGCAGGACTCCTGTTCACTGCCAAACGGTCACAGCTTCACAGCAAGAACCTTGAGAGCCAACTGCTGCTGAAGCTGAAGCACCAGTTCACTGACTGAAGAAACAATTTATGGTAAAGTGAGCCATACACATATGTATACATTTGTCTTTTATAATTAGTTTTACTCTGATTTCAGTGTTTATTTGTGAGTGTAGTTTTTACATTTTTACATATTACATTGTGTTAATCCACTGTCTATACTTCAGGGTATTTTAGTATACAAAATAAGTTTTGTTAGAATGCCTATTCCTGTGGAATTTTAGCACAGATGTGTTTTGTTTTGTTTTTTTATTCCTGCTGTCCGCCTTGGGAATAAACTTTTCCTGATTATACCTGTTGCATCTCTGTGTCATTTGTTTCTGATTTATTTAATCCCTCCTTGTATTTAAAAAAACCACCCCTAGTATGACATTCTGGCGCATCAGCTGTAGTCTGTTATGTTGAAGTTGCCTCGTTCTAATGTTTTCTCTGAGGCTGCTGTAAATGCGAATATATTTACTGTGGGTTTTGCTTGAAAAAGCTTTACGTTGTGAAAAACTGAAATCTTGAAATTAGAATTGTTGTGCCTTATTTTGTGGATCTTTTTACATATATTGCTTTTGAAAATACTAAAATTTGTATATTTATTTATTTTTGATTGTCTGATAGCATTTATCTATAAAAAAAAATTGCACATTTCAAACAGTTACTCGCTACTTAGTACTTGAGTAGCCTTTTCACCAAGTACTTTTTTACTCTTAATCAAATAACTTTTTTGACGACTACTTTTCACTTTTACTTGAGTAATAATATTTTAAAGTAATGATACTCTTACTTGAGTACAGTTTTTGTATACTCGACCCACCTCTGCAAAAAACATTAAAACATTACTGTTGGCCTGTCAGCAAAGTTATGTGTGATTAGTGATGTTTGTACTAACTTGGTTTAAAAGTCTTTACTTTAAAATATACGCCGTTCAGTAGTCGACCTTAATCTTACAGAGAATGTGATGATTTTATTGATTATTAAAGTCAGTCATATATCCACAAACACAGAAAGCTGAAAGTCAGTGATGCTGCTCGGTTTGCAGTCCTGAATATCACGGCACAAGCAGGATTCACTGCACTGTTAATGTTAGCTATGTTATATTGCTGCCTCTGTTCGGTGGTGTCGAGCCAAACGGACTTTAACGTGTGTTTGAACGAGCTGACGGTTCACTCGTTAAGCTGAAAGAAAGATGCTTTAATCACAGGAGTCACACATGTGTCCACTGTACCATCTGGGAACTCTTCTTGTTTAGCACTCATAATAACACAAACACTAAATCCTCCTTCTCTTGTGCTGTTTTGTAGCAGTGTATACACCTGAGACTGTCACCTGTCTGTCTGTCCTGCACTCTCTCTCTGTTTCTTTCTCTCTGATTGTGGAATAAAAGTATGAACATGTATTTATAAGTTACACTTGTGTTTGAATCCTGCAGCTTATCACACTTTTGAATTCCATGTGTGACAACTGCAAGTGTCCAGAGTGAGGACAGACTGAGGGAGCCACTGCTGCACATCATCTGTGAGGCTTTGCACCCCTGATGATCCACCAGGACAAACTCAGCAGTGTGTGAGGAAGAGGAGGAGGAAGAGCCAGCAGCAGCTGACAGATGGAGAGAACCGACAGACTGTTCCCTGTTTGTGAAGGACTGCTAGGAAAGTTTAACATAACTAATTGTCTGTCCTGAATCAGTCTTAATAGGTAATGTTCAAATAATGTTATCATTTCAGTGTTTTCAGTGTGGGAGAAAGTACTCAGGGCCTTCAAGTTACACACTATGAAAGGCAGCAACAAGTTTAACATTCAGAAACCTAAAGTATGTATCAGCAGCAGAATGGAGCTAAAAATAAATGTTTGTTTCAGTTCTATGAAGCTTTGAGTATTTTGGATTAGTAGTACTGCTGTGTTTGTTGCATGATATTGCTGTAATTGTTTATATGTATTATTGTTTATATCTATTCTGTATGACTTAAAGCAGTTATGACATGGTTTGATTTTCCCACCCAATAAAGGAATATTTCATATATCAGTCTACTCTTCATTCTATCAGAAACAGTTATCACAGCTCGTACATTTTCCTTTTTACACATATATGTAAGCATTGAGCCAAATTTAGTAATGCCAACATATTAGACGAACAATATTGTGTGACAAAAATGAAGGACCAACAGAACATTTTTTTCTCCTTCATTTCTGTCACATACTGCTGTATGACACGTTTCTCGCGGTTAGTATCATGGTTGCTAGGCAACCTGAACAGCGCGATGAAGGCTAGACCGTCCCATTTCACAAGCCTCTCACTTCCGCACTTCCCGTACTTGTAGTACGCACCGTACGTAGTACGCGTAGTGTGCGTACTTCAAGCGTGCATACCCTGAATTGGGACACAGCCTTTGAGTACACGGTCCTTGTGGACCGTTAAGGCTGCGTACTTTAAGGCTGCAGAATCTGAATAGAGATTGAAAATGTGACGTCATTCAGGGGTAAAACCGCAAAGGATACTGGGAAGTAGTGGCAAGAGGTAATAGCGGGCACAGGCTTTCAATAGAAATCAGTTACACAGCGATAAAAAGAAACATAAAATGGCAAGAAGCTGTTGTATTATTAACTGCACAAGCCGGGCGAACGGCAGCCGCGTGAAGTCGACGGGAAATGCGATTGGTTTTCATCGGATTCCGGCGTGGAAGAGAAATTGTCCAAGCCATGTCTCCGAAGTCACGAAGAGGCGACGGATGGCCTGGATTGCCGCTATCAGAAGACCTAATATAACGTTCGAAAACACTCCACCGCACATGTTAGTCTGCTCCAAGCATTTCCACAAAGGTAAGTGTTTTGTGGTAGTTAATATGTCTTATATGGCGCTGAACAGAAATCATCGCG
This sequence comes from Pelmatolapia mariae, assembly GCF_036321145.2. Classification (NCBI taxonomy): domain Eukaryota; kingdom Metazoa; phylum Chordata; class Actinopteri; order Cichliformes; family Cichlidae; genus Pelmatolapia; species Pelmatolapia mariae. The sequence goes on from NC_086229.1 coordinate 68,969,674, forward strand.
CTATGCTCCTTTGTTTATTGTGGCTGTGTGTAATGTTGGCTGTATTTTGTAGGCAAACCAGCCTACGAAATGCTGGAATGCGATCCAGACTGGGCACCCTCTCTCAAACTGGGCCACACAGAGTTTAAAGCTTCTACCACAGCGAGATTTGATCGGTTAAAACAGAGATCGAAATCAAAACAGCCACGAAAAGGCCCGCGTTCCTCTGGGGCAGAGACAGCTCATCCAGGCGAAATCCATGCAGGTAAAATTGTCAATGTACATAAATAAATTCCACTTTTTCCACATTAAGCACTGTCTTGTTTTTGCACATAAAATGATCTTGTCTTTGTCTGTGTGCATGTGTGTCTTTCAGCACCAGTCACTACGGAAACTACAGCTGAGATCGAACCACAGCAGCTAACTCCACAGCACGAGGATGAAGATCTGCAGGAGTGTAAAATGTGTTCTCTAAGGTTACAAGAAATAGCACACCTGCAGGAAGAAAATCTAGTATTAAAAAAAGAACTGTCCAAAAAGAAATTAGACAAGGAATTCTTGAAAGATGATAACTCTAAAGTTAAATTCTACACAGGGCTGCCTTCTTTTGCTTTACTAATGGGGGTGCTACAACAAATCAGCCCGAGCTTGCCAGACACTGACAGGAAAATTTCCCAGTTTCAGATGCTCTTGTTGACTCTCATGCGTTTAAGACTCAACCTTCCAATTGCACATATTGCACACCTCTTTGATATTAGCCGGACAACCACTTCCACTGTGTTTAACATTACTGTAAATGTGTTATACGCTCACCTCAGTCCATTGGTGCACTGGCCTGGAAGACATTGCATACAGGCCAGTATGCCACACCAGTATGTAGAGATGTTTGGTGACCGGGTGACAGTTATTGACTGTTTTGAACTGTTCATAGAAAGGGCACAAAATTTACGCGCCATGGCGGAGACATATTCTACATACAAAAGCAGACACACAATGAAATATCTCATTGGCATCACACCACAGGGGACCATCTCTTTCATTTCTAAAGGATGGGGAGGGCGTACCAGCGATAAACGAATAGCTGAAACATCTGGCTTTCTACAGAAACTTTCACCTGGGGACATAGTGCTCGCAGACCGGGGTTTTGATATCAGGGAAAGTGTTGCCTTAATGGGTGCCACTTTAAAAATTCCAGCATTTACACGGGGTCGCAGTCAGCTACAAGCAAAAGATGTGGAGGACACACGAAAACTGGCACATGTCAGGATCCATGTTGAACGCGTTATAGGCTGTCTACGGTCCAAGTACACTATCCTAAACGACACCATCCGTTTAGGTTTTGTGGTGCCATGCGAAGGTGAGAACATGACTTTGCTGGATAAGATAGTCGCTGTATCATGTGCGCTCACAAATATGTGCCCAAGTGTTGTTGTGAAGCAAGCAAGTGATGAATAACTGTTTTCCAATTTGCTCTTGTTTTGTTGTGCAGCTGTGTTTTTAAACAAATCAACTATTAATGCACAACGGTATACTATTTTGCCTTTGTCCTGTAAGCTTCAATAGTAACATGTAACACTGTTGTCAGTTATAAATAAAGACAGTCCTGATGAAAGACTTGTGCAACACTTACTTTATTTGTATTGGTTCTGACACTGTATATTAGTACAGACTAAAAAGAAAGATTGCGTTGGCCCATTCTGGACATAAAGAGATAATTTACAGCACAGCTGTAAAGTGCAGTGGTGTGACAGACATTTATAGCAATTTAAACATGTTCTAATAATTCACTGTGCATAACAGAACAACAGGTAACACAAACCATAAAGTGCAGAGTACAGGAAGATGGGTCCACCGTAATGTGACACTAAACATGAAATCTCAAGAAAGTCCTTTTCTTTGCTTTTTCGTCGAGTCTGTCTTTGTACGGACCGGCATTGTTCTCCTTCGTTTTGTACATTCCTTTTTTGGTGAGGAAAGAAAAAGCAAGACGGTATTGGAACGTGAGAATAAACGTTTTGCGGTGCTGCAAATGCCTGCATTTAATGCGGTAATTTGAATGTCTTGCCACCACCTCCCGGCATGCAATGCGCGAAAGTCACGTGGTCTGTCAATCTCTATTGGGATACAGCCTAAGGCTGTTCCAATTCTCAGCACCGCTCCTCTCTTTCACTGAGTCCTTAGCAATTCTCCTTCCCACGATGACGTTTCCATCGAGGCCAAGAAAAAAGAGTTTAGGAAAAGGAGACGGGCGCTAATTTTGAAATTACACCCCACGTGGTTACGTTGTGGAGCTGAGTCACGTGACCGCACAGTAACAAATCACAACAGAGGCAGGAAAAGGGGGCGGAGAAAGTGTGTTTGTAGGAGAGAGGAGTCGAGCAGAGAGAGCTGCTTTTTCATGAAACGGGACTAAAGTAGTGAACTTACAGGAACATATACCACTACCAACGTTTGGATCGATATCTGCATCGATCTGCACACCCTTGTCTCCTGGATTGTAGCTGAGATCAGCGTGAACCACGTGGGTCTCTGCTCCCTGATCTGTTTCCTATTTGGAAAGACTTTCAGCTTCATCACGGAGTTTCTCTCGGTTTGTGGGCTCGTCTAAAGGTAAGCACCGAGCTAACTTTAATGTGGGTTCAGTTTATGTTGAGTTTATCTCTTTTGGGAATAATAGATTGCTTGGTATACAGTGGATTTAGACAGACTGTAGAGCAGGGTAGGCAACCTTTCTGATGACGAGTGCCATTTAAAATTTCCTCAGAAGTTAGTGTGCCACAGGGGCAATTTTAGCCCATTTTTGGTGGTCCAAGCATACAGTACTTGGTTGAGACTTAACATTTTAACAATAAAAGTATAGATAACACCTCCCCCCTCCCAAAATGGTTTGTTCCAGCTCGCCTCTCCCCCACTCTGGCTCTAGTGTCCTCGCTGCTGGAGGGATGGTGGCTGAGACTCAGCGGAGTGGAGGTATAAGTGCCTGGCGTAAAACAGGACATATTAGCTGTATTTAACCTTCAGTTACTCTTTATATAGTTGGTAGGAGTCAGACCATGTTCTGAAATGTATACAGCCTTTTTAAAATCTAAAACTTAAAATTGTTCGTAGCCTTTTTTGTTACCACTGTCCTGTTTGAAATGGATACTAACTAGCTAGCTGACTGAATGCCCATTAACCTTATAACTCCTGTTGTGTGTGTGTGTGTGTGTGTGTGTGTACAGAGAGACAGCCAGGTTCATAATGGATATTAGGAAGTTGATGTGGTTTTTTTTTGTTTTTTTTAAAAGGAAAAGGTAAAAGTGTAAAATCAAATGATCTGTCAATCAAGAATAATGTTGGATCAGTGTTTCAATATTTATATCTTTTATTAGATGTACATGTGGTTTGGTTATTTGCCTTTTGGTTAAAAGTACACTGAGAGAGAACTTTTCGTTAGTGATGTTAATAATATTTTTTTTCATATTATTGTAACTTTTCATGTAATTAAATACAATCTATTTGTGTATGATTGTCAGTCCAAAGAGGGAGAGAGGAGAGAGAAAGAACAAGCTCAGGAAGAACCAGGTAAGAAAACAGGCGAAACAGAAACCGTTTTTTTTTTCAAAGATTTATTTATTGCTTTTTCCAACAATTTTTTAACCAACAGGAAGAGAGAGTTCAAATAAAATAGAGGAAATTAATAAAAAAAAAGAATTAAGTGTATAATAATAATGTATATTCATCGTGTATGAACACAGGGTTCGTACGGGTGCTTGAAATCCTTGAAAATGCTTGAATTCTAATGTCGTCTTTTCAAGGTTTGAAGAGTGCTTGAATTTCAGATTTGGTGCTTAAAAGTGCTTGAAAATGTAACTGTATTTAATTCACAATAAATAGCTATCTGATTGAATTGTTTTTTTATCAGATAGAAAAATAAAATGAGATGCAAAAGCAAAATTTCCCCGCCTGGGCTGCCTTGCGTCTGTTTCAATATGTGACCCCGCCCCTCCCTCGGACAGTCGGGGATGAGTGCGCTAACATACCTGTAGGTTGCTGTTTTAATGAGTGTTTGATGGAAAACAATGGCGGAGTTTGCGCTCTCCAGTCGCATGATAGGTGAGTCCTAGTAAATAATTTTCCAGTACGCGTACGTTACACATGCTATTTAAAAAAAACAAAAACAAACTATGGTTATTATTTTGCTAGCTGTCAAACTCGCTGGAGAAATGATTGAAATACACTGAGTGTGATGCAGTATGGCAGCGCTATTACGGAATATGCTGTGAACTTAGCTAACATTACTTAGCAGTAATATGAGTTAATTTACTCAGGTGAAAGCTTTAAACATTAGCCCGATACATAACTAGCTAACTTAAGGCTTTCTGATCAACCCTCTGGGGTCGACGGACCCAGAGTCTCCATTTCAACTTGGGTCGAACGTGCGGACTTCAAGCTATATACCAGTTTTTAAATTGTGTTGATAGGTCACGTAAAACCGATGTTTTTTGGGGGGGGTTCTGAATAAAACAGTGGCGTTTACTCCGGGAAGAAACGGTAAAAATGGCGTTTTTTAAGGAGAGCGCTAGCAAACACGCTTTGCTTGTGAGTGAAAAAAAAGAAAAAACACTCCTTCCCTATTGGTGGAAAAATGTACCATGTCGACCAATCAAAAAATGATACGGCAACATGTGGTATTTGGCTGTTGGGAAGAGAAGGAAGAGAGAGAGAGCGAGTGAGCGAAAAAGAGAGGGAGAGTTTTGATACGTGAGAGATTTGTGATGTTTATCATGTTTGGAGTTTTAAGTTAGTGTGTTGTCTTGTGTAGTTAGTGTGTAGTGTAGTCGTTTTGTTTTGTGTGTCAGTTCTACTAGTGAACGTCACAGTTGCTGCAACTGTGTGCTGGAAAAGCTTAAAAAGGGACCTTAAAAGTGCTTAAAAAGTGCTTGAATTTGACCCTGAAAAAAGCGTACGAACCCTGTGAACAGTGTTGGAGAAACACATAGATATAGTTATATATACTCTCCCATGTAGATCATTTAGATATTATTGCAAATAAAAATAAAACAAAACAACCCCCCCCCCCCCCCCCCCCCCAAAGAAAAAAAAAACGAGTGTTCCAATAAACAGGTATTACACAGTAAGACAATAGGTTTAAGTGCATGATTTCAGGGCTTCGGGCTGAAGTTTAGTCCAAGGGTGTCAAGTTAGAGAGGCATCCAACCTAGCGGTTGCGACGATAAGCTATGTCTTCTTCAGTTCCAGTCTATTTAATTTCACCTCTCATCTCTTGTCCTTCTATTGAGCAGTCCAGCACTTGCAGGCCCCCCAGGTTCTCCTCAACAGCTACAACATTACTTCTCCCTTACAGATTAAATGGGTATAGTCATATCTGTTCACTATCGTTCATCTCCTCACATTCCAAAAATAACAAAAAATTTCCCCACATTTTTTTTTAAAGGAAGCATGTTTACCCTTTATCATAGACGTAAGTTTCTCCAAAGCAAGGGATTTTGACAGTGTCGACAACCATGTTCTCAAGTGTGGTCTACTAATGGATCTCCATGATTTGACTATGCTATATTTCGCCTGTAACAGGCAGAAGATTGTGGTTTTTTGGTGAACTTTGCTCAGCTGGATTTCAGCGGGGAAAATTCCTAGAATACATAGTTTAGGACATAGATTCAGCTTGACACTTGTAATATGCACAATTACATCTAAAACTTCTTTCCAAAACTTTTGGATTTCTGAGCATTCCCACAGGCAATGCATCAGTGTGCCTTTTTCCCACATTTAACACATATGCCCGGAGTTTGGGGCTCCAATTTGTTTAATAATATTGGGGTGATATATGTTCTCATTAGCCATTTATACTGGATTAGTTTACATTGGGTGTTTATAGATTGTGTTTGGGCTTTCAAGCAGGCTTTTTGCCATTCCTCTATAGTTATTCTACACTTTAAGTCTTGACACCATGCGAGTCTTTCTTTTTCTGAGGATGTTTGAGAGCCATCTCTAAGATTGCTGTAAAAACGGGATATTAAACCCTTCTTCAGCTGATGGTTTATTACTATGTCTTCTAATGAGTTTAGAGTGGGCAGTGTTAGGGATTTTTGAGTTTTTAAAATGAAGCTTTGTATTTGAAGAAATGTTTGGTTGGAATGCCAAATTTCTGTGTCAAGCCATTAAAAGATAGTAGGGTGTCCTTATCAAATAGTACTGCAACTTTGCACAGACCTCTGACGGCCCACATTTTAAAACCCAAATCTTTCCAACCTGGTTTAAAGGCCCTATTGCCCCAGATAGGTGAGAATTAGGATAGTGCTGGTGTTTCATTTTTAAACTTGAGTACATCGAACCAGACACAGATGGTATTTTTAACAAAGAGGTTCGATGTATCTTTCATCAGATCTTTATACTTTGCGGAGTACAGGTAAGTGCTGAGCGGTAAGGGGGTAGTGCTTGTCATTTCTAAATTTACCCAGGGTAAGGTTGTCATTGAGAACCAGCATGAGGCCGCAGAAAGTTGGGCAGCCCAGTAGTACCATTTGAGGTTTGGAACACACAGACCTCCCCTGTCACACGGTAGATATAGTAGCGAAAGGCGCAGTCTGGCTCGTCTGTTATTCCATATGAATTTAATGAATATTGTTTTTGCCTTTGTGAAGAAGACATCTGGAGGGCTGAGAGGAATGACTTGGAAGAGATATAGAAATTTTGGGAGAACGTTCATCTTGAGAATATTTACGCGTCCAATCAGAGAGATTGGCAGCCATCTATTGATTAAGTCAACAACAAGAGATGATTGTAGGAGAGTAATTTGCATGTACCAAATCGTTGATTTTTGGAGTGATTTTTATACCTAAATAGGTAAGATTGTCTCTGGCAACTTGAAACATTGTTTGAATAGGTGGTTTAATTATTTCAGAATGTTTAAAGAAAAGGATGGCTGACTTAGATTCATTAATTTTATAACCGGAGATGTTGCCAAAGGAGTTAATTGTTTTGAGTAGCTGGGGAATTGAGCTCTCTAATTTGGACAGCATTAAGATAATGTCGTCCGCGAATAATCCAATTTTGGACTCAATATTATTTGTTCTAATGCCAGAGATATTTTGATTGCTCCTTATCGCAATAGCCAATGGTTCAATTGCTAGGACGAAGAGAAGAGGCGAAAGGGGGCAGCCTTGGCGTGTACCTCTACCTAGATAGAATGGTCTAGATATGATGTTGTTAGTTCTAACTGAGGCTATAGGTTTATTATATAGTATTTTGTAGTGGTGCAACGGATCACGGTTGATCCGAAATCCGAACCGATCCCACTCCACGGTTCGGTACGCACGTGATCCGAAGATTCGAAAAAGAAAAAAAAGTATGTTTATGGTGCGCGTGGTCAGTCTATCAAGCGGTAGTTATGGTCAGCGCTAGCGGTCCAAGTAGCGGAGCAGAGGAGTTTGCGGCATTTAAGCAGCCCTTTGCTGCCCAGTCCGACCGGGCTAAAGCTATTACAAAAGCTAATGGGGTGTTTAGCTGTAGACGGGAGGCCGTCGTCTGTTGTGCAAAACAAGGAGTTTAAACTGTGATGAACGTGCTTGAGCCACGCTATGATATCTCGTTGCGCGTCCACTTCAGTGACAAGATCGTATGAGCAGGAGAAGTTTAAAGTTATGGCTGAACTGTCCCAGGCATCTTCTGTTGCTCTAACTACAAATGGGTGGACCTCCAGGGCAACGGAAAGCCACATGACCGTGACCGCTCGTTATATCACAGCGGAGTGGTAGATACAAAGCCCTGCACTGCCCTATAGATTACATTAGATTAGATGAAACTTTATTTATCCCTCGGGTGGGTTCCTCCGGGAAATTCAGTTTCCAGTAGCACAGCACCAACAGACGTTGCAGAATGTGAGCAGAAATATACCATATTTACACATTTATAAATACAGAGTATACAAAAGGGATAAATAGAATAAATAGGAATAAGAATACAAGGGAACGGCACATTTTAAGTATTGTGAGTCTATTACACCGTTGCATATTAACAAAAACTATTGCACAGTGAAAAGGCACTACAGCTACTTGTTCCCCTCTCCTCTGTCCCCGTTTCCCCTCCAGCGAGGAGTTAAACAGTTTGTTGGCGTGTGGGACAAAGGACTTTTTAAGTCTGCTGGTCCTTGACTTTGGGAGAAGCAACCTGTCACTGAACAGACTCCTCTGGTTCTTTATGGCTGTGTGCAGAGGATGTAGAGGATGCCCAGCATGGGCCATAATGTCCATATGCACCTTAATTTGTTTTTATATAAGTGTGTGGAATTAGTCTTCAGTTGAATGTTTTTTTAATAGACAAAAAATACTTAAATAAGTGAACGGCGAGTAGAATTTTTGTCTTTTTTTTCTATTTTTGCTGATCCGAAAATTGATCCGATCCGTGACTTTAAAACCGTGATCCGATCCGAACCGTGAGATTTTTGATCCGTTGCACCACTAGTATTTTGACCCAAGTCTTAAAGTAACTGCCAAAGCCAAATTGAGACAGTACCTTATAAAGATAGTTATGTTCGACCCTATCGAAAGTTTTTTCTGCATCCAAGGAGAGCAGGGCCTTGTCTGGATGTTCTGAATTTGAGTAGAATACATTCAGTACTCTGCGAATGCCATGCTGCGAATGCCGGCTTTTTACAAAACCATTCTGGTCAGTATCAACGAGGACAGAAAAGGTACTGTTCAAGTCTATTTGCCAGTACTTTACTTATTATCGTAGCGTCAGAGTTTATTAATGAGATTGGTCTATAAGGGTGTGTTCACACCAAACGCGATAGACGCGGGCGAAAATGCCCCTAATTTGACGCGTGCACATTCGCACCTCGACGCGTGTCCAAGAAAAATCCATCGCGCCTGAAAATTGCTCATTTTTACATGCGTGAACCGGAAATGTGGAAGGAATGTGGGAGGAAGTTGTGCCAGACGGTATTTTTGCTAGATGGCAGCTGTCGAGCTAGAGCGTGAAGAGAGAGTCTCCCTTTTCTATTTACTGTGGAAAGAAGAGCAGCGGCGTTAAGGACGTCCTCGCCGTACCTGGGTCCATCAGGTCCTCCAGAGGCGTGAGCAGTTTGGTGAGTTTCACCACTTGCTCCAGGAGCTGCGCCTGGATGACGACGATGACAGTGATATCACCATCTTTCCCTCGCCCAGTTTGAGGACCTGCTGTCCCGCATCGGTCCCAGAATCACCCGCCCAGACACCAAATACAGGCGCTCAATCCCACCTGCAGAGCGCCTGTCCATCTGCCTGAGGTTAGTAAAAGTGTTTAATACGGTAGTCCTTTATTGATACCTGTGCTAATATATGCTAAACCATCTGTTTATACACTGCTAACATGGATGTGGTATGCTAACAGTGAATGCTGTCGGTGTTTACTGATAGCAAATTGTGGTATGGAGACGACTGTTTATAATATTTCTAGTGATACTCGAAAGGTCTCATCAAGTCCCGATTTAATTCGATTTATGCTATTATCAGTGTTAGCAATGATAGCATGGCTGTGGTGTCTATCAGTGTTGCTCTTGGTGTTTGCTGATATCAAACAGTGGACCACTGTGGGTTAATCTCTGTAGTGATACTCACTACTTTTTTTTTTATTTAGACCTGGTTTATTTGCTTCATTCCTACCTGATTGACATGTCTAGGAATTATGAGTGATTGGCACACTGTAGTCATAAAAGTTGCTACCAATCAAATCATATGTTAAAGTTAAAACAAAACACAACTGACTGTTTGATATTATATCTAATATATGTTATGTAATTATCTTTATAATTACAAAATTTTTTATGTAAGATCTATGTTTTGTCATTTAAATCTGACATCACAAAAGTACTTTGGAATTTGAATAATATATTTTGTAACTGCAGTACACACAATACTAATTTTAAACAATTTTGTCCAGGTCCCTTGCCACCTGGGACTCCTTTAGGACCATCGCGTTCAGTTTCAGAGTCAATGTGTCCACAGTGTGCTAGACCACCCCCCAGGTAGCGAAGGCCATCTGGAACTGTCTAGTAGACGACTTCATAGCTGTGCCGTCACCTGGAGACTGGCGGTCCATCACAGAGGGATGGAGCACTGGAACTTCCCTCTCTGCTGTGGAGCTCTGGATGGGAAGCACGTCCAGACAAAGGCACCCCATATATCATATAGGAGACACACACATTGATATACACTAAATATTTATTTCATTTCTTTTTTGTGTGATGCCCGAATTTATGCACCAGCTTGATTTTGTTTAATCAATTATTGCACACTTTTTGTAAATCCAGTAAACTTGTTTTCACTTCTCAAATATCACTGTGTGTGTCTCCTGTATGATATTTAACTGAACTTTTTCATGGTAACAACCAACGATTCATACAGGAAAATACTGGCTATTAACAAGGTTGCCCAAACTTTTGCATCCCACTGTATTAGTATATTTTGTCATTAGTATAATATGAAATAAATTCTACATGTGTCAAGTCGTGTGCCAACATTTGCTGTGTAGTAGAACTGAGACATTAGTCATTATAAAAATTTATTTGAAATAATATTACAATTCTCAAACAGAAAAACATTAAACATAAAATATAAGTATTTACAGAGAGACAGGAATAAAATGGACCCAGCTGCTCTCCACAGCAGGAACAAGGCTGAGGAGGAAATGCTCCATTGGAGACTGGCGTGGCCTCTTCAGGGACACCAGGATGGCCAGCTCCACCACTGATGGACCGTCCTGGAACCCGTCCCTCATCTGCCTCATAGCTGTCCTCCTCTGTGGGCCTGTAAAACACAGCACAAAAAACAAAGAAATGAGAAGGCTTCTACTAGATTTTCATTTCACCATTGAAAAAAAATACAGTATATAATCAGATTGGTTGTAGATCTTTAGTAAAGGTGAACACAAGGGAATCCCACAGAGCCAAAAGTTATCAGTGCTTGCTGTACATACCTGTGGGTGCAGCAGCAGGAGCTCAGAGACTGGGAAGCCATGAGAAGCAACAGGGGATGCTCTGCTGCAGAATCAGTTGGTTCTATCAAGACAATATTAAATGTTAACAGGTTTTAAACAATAATCATACAGAAAGTATACACAGTGGTTCCTCATTTATTGCAGCAGGAGTTCTCAGAATAACTAGCCCCTCGCCACGCACTTTATACACTGTTTTTCCCCACACACATGAACATTAGTCACAGTTCTCACAGGCTGATTCTCAAAGTGCAAACCTTTGTAGATTGCAAAACGTCAAAGTATTGTTATGCCGTGTTTTGTCTTCATCTGCCTGCCACTTTCAAGTGCCTTTTTCCCTCCCGGTGCAGGTGTGTATTTCCGAATGAGGGTCATAGTTATGGGTGTTTTTGTGCTGTTTTTGCTATTGGACGTGATGATTATCAAAACCATGTTTGGTTTTGATAATCATCACAAATCTCCTCCGTGTCGTGTCTCCTGCGCTTGTCAAATTTATCATGTTTGATAAATTTGACAAGCGCAGGAGACACGACACGGAGGAGATTTGTCAATCAGGCTGCAGAATACACTGCTGTATGGTGCAATTTAAAAAAAAAAAAAAAAATCAGCGAAAAAGCGAAGCAGTTACGGATGAACAGCGGGACCACTGTGTGCTGTTTATTAATAAACAATATAAATCTATATGACAACATGCATAAAAACAGAACGGTATTTGTACATCAGTGGGAAAATAGCGGTGGCTTGCTAGCTTTTGCGCGGCTTCATCGGGTCAGTCTGAAAATTTAAAAGAAGAATGAATGAACTTACCAGGTTGCCCGATCTCCTCACTGATGTGCCTCCAAGCTAGGTCCTTTTTATTCCTGTCTCGGTAGAAGTAGCAGCTAGCATCATATAGCTCTGGACGATTAGCCACGGCACTGATGAGCCTTTCCTCCATACTGAATGAAGAATGAAGGGCTTTGGCTGGATCTGCCCCTTTGACCTAGGTCAGAGCCACGTCACCAGGCTCCTGATTGGTTGTCGCGGCGCGATTTGACGCTGGAGTTCAGATTTTCCAACTCGAGCGGTTGGCGCGATACGCGCGTATGCACAAAATGTAACACAAAATCTGACACGCGTGGTTTTCTTCGCGAGTCAAACGCGCCAGACGCGCTGCTGTGACGCGTGTTTCATGCGTTTTGGCGTTTTTGCAACGCAAATCTGCTTCCGAATTTTGTCATCGTGCTTTTCCAGTGACTTTACATGTAAACCTGACGCTCTGGCCGCCTCTATCGCGTTCGGTGTGAACACGCCGTAAGATTCACATTTTGTAGGCGGTTTCCCAGTCTTGGGGAATACCATTATGAGTGCATTACGCAAGGAGGGGGGGAAGCTCTTTTAAATCATAACTTTCCACTAGCATGTCGTATAAAGGGCGTATTAATTTGTCTTTAAATATTTTGAAAAGGTCTAGTGGGATTCCATCTGGGCCGGGAGTTTTTCCCGTTTTTAATTTATCAATTGCAGTCGACAGTTCACTCATAGATAACTGAGAGTCTAATTCACATCAAGCTTCTTCAGAGAGTGATGGGGTGCTTATTGAGTCAAAGAAGGACTCTAGTGACTCTTGGGTCGCATCTCCTGTTGACGTATATAGTTGTGAGTAGAAGAGTTCAAAGAGTTCATTTATTCTGTGAGGATCTGTGGTGTTTTCATCTGGAGTTCTAATTTGATTTATTGTTTGTTCGTTCAGTAGTGTTTTTCTACGCCATGCCAAAAGTTTTCCTGCCTTCTCCCCCTGGTCAGAGTAGGTCTGTCTTGGTCTAAATAGTCCTGCTGAGGCTTTGTCAGTGGTTAATTTATCATATTTTGCTCTTAGTCTTAAAAGTTTTTGTTGTTTTTCTTTAGAGTCATTTAGGTTTATCTCAAGTTCCACTTCTTTTATTTGACCTTCGAGGTCCAACATCTCAGTGTAGTTTTTATTTGATTTGTTTTTGGTATAACTTATCATCTGCCCACGTATAAAAACCTTAAAGGCTTCCCATCTAACTGAGGCTGTAGTTTCGGATTTATTAAAGTAAAAATAGTCATCAATTTTTTCGCCTACATATTCCAAGAATTTTTGATTATGCAACCAGTGTGGTTTTAAACGCCAAATAGGATTACGTCTAAAAGCTGTTGTAACTGAAATGTTAAGCGTGGTTAATGAGTGATCAGATATAAGCACACTTTTATATGAACAGCTATTAATTCTGGGGATAAGAGAGTTTGAAATAAGAAAATAATCTATGCGACTGCGGCTATTATGACTGGCTGAATGACAGGAGTATTCTCTCCCTGTTGGATTTTCTAATCTCCATATATCTCTAAGACTCAATTGAGACATAAAGTGTTGTATAGCTTGTCTAGATTTTGGATGGGAAGAGTCTAAACCTGATGATCTATCAAGCTTAGGCTCTAGGGTACAGTTAAAGTCCCCCCCAACGATTATCTCACCGTGGAGGGCTGCAATAGAGAGGAATAAATTATTATAGAAGCTGGAGTCGTCGATATTAGGGCCATATAAATTAACTGAAGTCTTGGTTCAGCATGGAGCATTGTAGGATGATGAATCTCCCTGCAGGGTCCAAGATGTTTTTTTTAATACACATGGACACTGATTTATGAATGCTGTGTATATATATATATATATATATATATATATATATATATATATATATATACACACACACACATACATACATACATACATACATACATACATATATATATATATATATATATATATATATATATATATATATATATATATATATATATATATATATGCAGAATTATTAGGCAAATGAGTATTTTGTCCACATCATCCTCTTCATGCATGTTGTCTTACTGTACAGGCTCGAAAGCCTACTACCAATTAAGTAGGGCTGCACGATTAATCGTTAGAAAATCGCGATCTCGATTCATACTTATGTGCGATCTCATTTCCAAATGACAACGATCTAAAAAGAAAAAGAAAGAAAGAAAGACGACGACGATTGTACCGCATTTTGATCCGGGACATAATCTGCATGAAAACAAGCGCTCACTCTTCCTGCTCAACAAATGACAAGGGCGGAGCCTTATACCACGTGATACAGAAGCTGTGCCGTGATGCTCAAATTGGCAGGAAAGAAACAACGGAGAACACGTCAGGGGTGACAAGAAAGTGACAGGAGAAAATTTGTCCCGGTCAACCACCCAAACATCAGCTTATACAGCGCTTCCCTATACACGTCGAACTCCCGCAGGCACAAAGAAATTACTTACTTATCACCTGACCAAAGATATGGCTCCCATCAACACTGTGCAAAACGAGGGATTTAGGAAAATGATCAACACCCTAGACCAGGGGTCGGCAACCTGCGGCTCCGGAGCCGCATGCGGATCTTTAGTCCTTCTACGGCTCCGCATGGTTTGGGGAAATAAATAATTTTTTGTAAGTAATTAGCTAAAGTCTACTTTATTTATGTTAGTTCTTTTTTAACTCGTAGTTCTAAATTGGAAGATTATTGTGATATTGAAATATAAATATAAAATTATATTCTATTAGTTTTTGATCGATCAAAATAAGCGTCACACTTGCGGAAGCCGATATACCCGCCGAAACGCCGTGCGAGACTTTCAACCCCAGGAAGGCCAATTATGGATCTTCGGATCCACATTATGTCAGCAGCTGTTCTCCAAAAACAAACACGTTCACGCCTCACAGACGACAGCTTACAGTCGTGCGTAAAGATGAAAGTGACCCCGATCGTACAGCAGACGCTGTGCGCAGAGGTTCAGGAGCGGAAGTCCCATCGTAAACATATCACGGGAGACCCGACTATGTTTCCATGAACACGCTTTTCAGCATCTTTTTATTGACCACTTTTCACACACGGTTGCTTTACGCATACAGCCGGTGTTAAAGCTCGCAGCCCGACACACACCAACACAACAGCATAGGTGGCACAGATGTTAAGGTGGCGAGGCGTGATTGCGGGTACCGCTAAGGTGCGTCCGCCTCCCCTGCAGCGGCGCTGCAGTCCACGCCCCGCCACACACATTAACCAGGTAAAATACATACTTAGGCGGAATTTTGCAAAGTTCAAAATGTGTTAATTACATAAATAAAATGTAATTTTCTCTGTAGCACTTCATGCATTTAGGCAACACACCTTAGTTGTTCACACAAAGCATAAAGGTAAAAAAAACAAACAATATATACAGTGTTATGTTCATTTTAGATGTCAAAAAGTACTTGCGGCTCCCAGAGTTTTCTTTTGCGTGGAAATCGCGTCCAAATGGCTCTTTGGGTGTTAAAGGTTGCTGACCCCTGCCCTAGACAAACGCTACACAGTGCCCTCCCGCAACTATTTTTCTATTGTTGCACTACCTGCTCTATGCACGCACTGTCGAGCAACGGTGGAGACGGAATTTCAAGCAGTACAGCATTTTGCGGCAACAACAAAATGTGAGGCATTTATTGTTTTTATGTTTATTTATTGTTTTTATGTTCAGTTTCAACTGTTACGAAGTTGATGTGCAGTTAATAAGTGCAATAAATATTTATATTGGAAAAGAAAATCGTGAGAGAATCGTGATCTCAATTCTAAGCAAAAAAATCGTGATTCTCATTTTATGCAAAAACGTGCAGCCCTACAATTAAGCATATTAGGTGATGTGCATCTCTGTAATGAGAAGGGGTGTGGTCTAATGACATCAACACCCTATATCAGGTGTGCATAATTATTAGGCAACTCCCTTTCCTTTGCCAAAATGGGTCAAAAGAAGGACTTGACAGGCTCAGAAAAGTCAAAAATAGTGAGATATCTTGCAGAGGGATGCAGCAGTCTTAAAAATGCAAAGCTTCTGAAGCGTTTCATTCAAAATAGTCAACAGGGTCGCAAGAAGCGTATGGAAAAACCAAGGCACAAAAAGTCAAGCGTGCAGCTGCCAAGATGCCACTTGCCACCAGTTTGGCCATATTTCAGTGCTGCAACATCACTGGAGTGCCCAAAAGCACAAGGTGTGCAATACTCAGAGACATGGCCAAGGTAAAAAAAGGCTGAAAGACGACCACCACTGAACAAGACACACAAGCTGAAACGTCTAGACTGGGCCAAGAAATATCTCAAGACTGATTTTTCTAAGGTTTTATGGACTGATGAAATGAGAGTGAGTCTTGATGGGCCAGATGGATGGGCCCGTGGCTGGATTGGTAAAGGGCAGAGAGCTCCAGTCCGACTCAGACGCCAGCAAGGTGGAGGTGGAGCACTGGTTTGGGCTGGTATCATCAAAGATGAGCTTGTGGGGCCTTTTCGGGTTGAGGATGGAGTCAAGCTGAACTCCCAGTCCTACTGCCAGTTTCTGGAAGACACCTTCTTCAAGCAGTGGTACAGGAAGAAGTCTGCATCCTTCAAGAAAAACATGATTTTCATGCAGGACAATGCTCCATCACACGCATCCAAGTACTCCACAGCGTGGCTGGCAAGAAAGGGTATAAAAGAAGAAAAACTAATGACATGGCCTCCTTGTTCACCTGATCTGAACCCCATTGAGAACCTGTGGTCCATCATCAAATGTGAGATTTACAAGGAGGGAAAACAGTACACCTCTCTGAACAGTGTCTGGGAGGCTGTGGTTGCTGCTGCACGGAATGTTGATGGTGAACAGATCAAAACACTGACAGAGTCCATGGATGGCAGGCTTTTGAGTGTCCTTGCAAAGAAAGGTGGCTATATTGGTCGCTGATTTGTTTTTGTTTTGTTTTTGAATGTCAGAAATGTATATTTGTGAATGTGGAGATGTTATATTGGTTTCACTGGTAAAAATAAATAATTGAAATGGGTATATATTTGTTTTTTGTTAAGTTGCCTAATAATTATGCACAGTAATAGTCAATATCCCCCTAAAATAGCTAAAACTAAAAACTACTTCCAAAAACATTCAGCTTTGATATTAATGAGTTTTTTGGGTTCATTGTGAACATGGTTGTTGTTCAATAATGAAATTATTCCTCAAAAATACAACTTACCTAATAATTCTGCACTCCCTGTGTGTGTGTGTGTGTGTGTGTGTGTGTGTGTGTGTGTGTGTGTGTGTGTGTGTGTGTGTGTGTGCGTGTGTGTTTGTCCCAGCTGAGTAACAGGAGTCTGGTGGAGCAGCAGAAGAACAATTTTGGACTCAGCTCAACCACTACAGAGGAAACAATGACTTCAACACAGAAGGTGAGAAAAACATCACAGTTACACTGTATTATTGGTTGGTTTTTAAAAGCATGTTAACAGCAGCTTTATCTTTTCCATCCTGGGCTCCTCCATATATACAGAATCTACATTCACAACCAAAAACCACAGAAGTTACAAGAATATACAAAGATCATATTTTATAAGCACACATTGAAACAACAATATCATCAGTTGAATTTTTTCTGACGTAAAAGAATTTCTCTACTGATCAATATTTCTTCAATAATGTCATTTTCATTACACCTAAAAAAGCGCTATACAAATACAGGCCATTTACCATTTACCTCCCATTGTAGCATATCATTGTAATGTGACACTATCACTACAAGGTGGTGGTAACACACCTACAATGTGTTTTTTGACATGTTTGATTCCACCAATGGAGGGAGTTTCAGTTTGTTCCACGACTGCATTTCTCTCACTGCCTCTGTTTGTATCTCTGTCACTGCAGGACCAACATGGAGCGAGATGTCAGCGCTCTCAGGAGGCCGACAAACCTCACAGAAGAAAGGGAGAGAAAACCTACAGCTGTGAGGAGTGTGGGAAGGATTTTACCCAGGCTGGACACTTAAAAACTCACCAACTCATCCACAGTGGAGTTAAACCTTACAGCTGTGACTTGTGTGGAAAGTCTTTTACCGAGGCTGGAGGTTTAAAAACACACCAACTCATCCACAGTGGAGTTAAACCTTACAGCTGTGATTTGTGTGTAAGGTCCTTTACCCAGGCTGGAGGTTTAAAAAAACACCAACTCATCCACAGTGGAGTTAAAGCGTACAGCTGTGATTTGTGTGGAAAGTCTTTTACCGACGCTGGAGGTTTAAAACAACACCAACTCTTCCACAGTGGAGTTAAAGCGTACAGCTGTGATTTGTGTGGAAAGTCCTTTACCGAGGCTGGAGGTTTAAAAAAACACCAACTCTTCCACAGTGGATTTAAAGCACACAGCTGTGACCTGTGTGGTAAGACTTTTGCTCAAAATGGCGACTTACAGAGGCATCTAGTTACCCACTCTGGAATTAAGGCGTACAGCTGCGACTTTTGTGGAAAAAGTTTCAGCGACAAACACTACCGAAATAGTCACCTACGGATTCACACTGGAAATGATGTTTATTGCTGTGATCAGTGTGGGAAACTGTTTGCAACAAATGCACAGTTAAATATACACATGTTTAGCCACACTGAGGAGAGACCTTATAAATGTGACCTGTGTGAGAAGACTTTTAAATCTTCAAATCAGCTGAATATCCACCAACAGATCCACACCAGAAAGTAACTCTACAAGTTACTGTGAGGATGTATTTATTTTTATCTTGTAATTGTAACCTGAGTGTTTGGAACAAGTCTGATCAGTAAACTTATGGAGTTATACTGAATGAACTGTTTGGAAAAATGAAGAAGTAACCTGAGTTCTAAACAGTAAAATTTAATTGGACGTTGGCAGAGATGCTCTTTATTTCAGGCAACGTTCAGGATAAAAATGTTGAAGGAATTCCCTGATTTACCGTCTTTGTTTAGAAGTGGAGCAACGCAGATGGATCCATTTCTCAACCCTGTCGTCACTGTGGTGGTGGGAAAGAGTATCTCTGTGATCTTTGTGTAAAAACTTCAATCATCAACAGGACCTAAAACCACATCAACGTAGACACACTGGAGACAAAATGAACTACTGCAAAGAATGTGGGAGAGGCTTCCACACACCAAGTACATTAAAAATACATGAACCCTTCCACAGTGGGGTCAAAAAGCACATCTGTGACCAGTCTGGGTCATGCTTCACCTCTGCACATGAGCTCAATGAAAAAGCATAAGGGAATCCACACAGGAGAGACACCATACAAGTGCAGACACTGTGACAAAAGCTTCTCACAATCAGGTCATTGTAACAAACATGAACGTACACACATGGAAGTGAACTTCAGCTGTGACCAGTGTGATAAGAGCTTCAGGAATCTCAGTTCATATTCCGAACACAAACGATTCCACGCTGTAAATAAACTGTTTCACTGTTACTAATGTGGAAAAACAGTCACTTCATTATCTACTCTGTGCAAACATCAGCCTGATCATGCAGGACTGAAATCACTGGATCACAATGAATCTGAAGAGAGAGAAAGATCCTCTTCTGGTTTCAGGGTCAGACTTAAAAACCTTGAGATCAGGCTCCACAGAGTTCAGCTGGAATCTCCTGTAAAGAGTGTCAGCTGATGTCACACTTGGATCTGATGAGGTAGCTCTGATTTCTGGACCTGCAGTGAATAATCCTGAATGTTACATTTAGGAAGCTGCATGTATAGATATGCATATCAAGTTTATTTTTTTCCTTTTAGGGATTTTAATTCTCTAAAATGTTATCCCTGTTACATTTTAACCTTTGTTCCCTTAGGACACAGTAGTGTTTAGTAGTTGTACTTGTTACTGTATTATTAAAGTCTTTTTTACCAAACTAATCATGTATCAAAATTGCAGATATTTGCAGATAGGTTTTATATATCAGTTTCTTTTATTTTAGCTTTCTTAGTTTTTCTAAAATTAAATTTTTTTTATGTATTCATTTTATGTGTTACCTCAGTTAGATTTCAATTTTTCATTCATATTTAAACTTTTACTGTTGTAAAATCTTCTCTTAAATCATTTTCTGCCAAAACTGCAAATAATTTCACAACAGTTGCGCTTAAAACTTCCAAAATGAAGTAAATCTGTCCACCAGCTTTGAAACAACACCTGCTGTGACTTTATGTTCAGAAAAAAGAAACTCAAGCTAAACTGGTTTTGAGCTGTACTTCCATATAATGCCAGTTTGTACCAGAAGATGAAGCAGTGAGTCAGTGTAACCTTTATTCAATTAGGCAAAGAACACAATCTTATTCACAGTGGCACCAAAGAAATGTTGAAAGTTACAAACAGCAGCACACATCTGGACCATTTTAAAGATAACAGGTGACTACTTTTACTTAATTCAAATTCTGTTAAACCTCTATTTGTTTGCTCCTCCTTTCACTTTAGTGTATTAAGTCCTTGAAGTCCACATTTTGTTTTTTAATGAATTTTGATCCACATGTTTGCAGCTGTTTTCCTGTTGATTTGAAGTTTGTATTATGAAATCCTGATAATGTTAAAGTGTTAGTTATATTTGATGAAGTCTGTGTAGAGTTTATCTTATTAAACATTTTGGTGTGAAAAATAAAGAAATGGTCTCACAACAAGTAGTTTGAGCCATGATTTCAGATACAAACTAATTTAACTGTTTTCAGTGGTACATGTGGAGGTTTATCAGAGGAGGCGACTTGGCTGTTCTCCACTCACACAGAACAAGGATCCTGCAGCTCATTAAAAACTCTAAAATGATCTTCAAGGATAATATGTTTGATTTTTCTTAAAAAAGTGCTGTTGGTATGAAGTTTTCAGACAGTGTGTTTAAGAGTCATTGTGGTTAACGTCTCACCCATTCCAATAAAGCAGATGTTCCTGCATTGCAATAGCGGTTTGCAGTTGCGTTTTACTCCCTGCTCGTCTACAGGACTCTCATGGAGCACCACTTTGAAACTTTGTAACTCTCTCTCTGCAAAATACAATATATAAAGACCAATGCTGGGCAATTAATTATAGTTACTTCTTCAAAAAAAAGTTACTGAGTATTGCAAACAACAAAATTTTTGCAGCTGTTTACCTAAAAATGCTGCTAAGGGATTTTTTTAAACAAACACTTCAAACTATTTACAGAACAATCAGGTGTTCTGCATCAAATCTGATGCCACACAAATTATTTGTGCCTCTCCAAAAAATAATTTTTGTCCACTATGAGATAAAGGAGAACATCAAAAGCCTGATACCTGCAGGCCTGACAACAGGAGATGTATCACTCCTTTAACATTTAGCAGTCGCCTCATTGTTCTGACACACACAACAAAACTATTGACTACACTACACACTAACTATACAAGATGTGCGCTAAATGTCGCAAATCTCTCACATCTCAAAACACTGCAGTCATTCCTAAAATTTCCTCTTCTTAACAACTTCTGTTTCTTAACAACTAAATGCCATGTTCTGATTGGTCGACATGGTACATTTTTTTTACCAATGGGAAAGGGTGGGGTGTTTTCGTTTTGTCTTTGCTCACAGGCAGAGAGTGCCTTATAGCGTTTCCTTATGAAACGCAGTTTTTACCGTTTCTTCCCGCAGTAAATATAAACAACAATAGTATTCAGGAAGAAAACCAAACATTACATTTGTTTTTTATCACAACTCTGGTTTTACATGGCCTATCAACACAATTTAAAAAGTGAAACAAGTCTCTATATTAACGGCCTATCAGTCAAACAATACTGTTTGGTCTCGGTCTAAACAGAGCGCGTTGTGTGTGATGTCTTTTTTGAGCATACAGGCTGCTTTGAGGGTTCACACTAGAGCGTGTTTGCTGTCACATTTTATTTGTAGTGTGAACAAGCAGACAAAAAAATTGTATTCGATCAAAAAATTGGAATTGAGCATTAAGACCTGCAGTGTGATTGTAGCCTAAGAGGACCCTGTTCATCAATTCTCCATGCGAGAGGGGGTACCCGGCGTGTCAATGAGTGAAGCAATAGGACAGTATTGGACAGCAATAGGTCTGTCTAGTGCAGACCTATTGCTGGCACATCCAAGACAATTCAATTGCCGCTAGCACAGCATTGGGCACCAGGCAGAACTCTTTGTGTGATCTCGTGCACGAGGGAGAGAACCGTGACGAGCATACCATATTTCTAAAATTTTCAGCGCCGAGTTCAATAACCTCAGTTTCATCTAAATTAAGAAGCAGAAAGTTAGCGGCCATCCAGGTGTTTATGTCTTTAAGACATTCCTACAGTTTAACTAATTGGTGTGTGTTACCTGGCCTCATAGATAGATAGAGCTGGGTGTCATCTGCATAGCAGTGAAAATGTATGCTATGTCTTCTAATGATGCTGACTAGGGGAAGCATGTATAATGTAAACAGAATTGGTCCTAGCACTGAGCCCTGTGGAACACCATAATTGAACTTAGTGTGTGAAGAGGACTCTCCATTTACATGTACAAATTGGAGTCTATTAGATAGATATGATACAAACCACTGCAGTACAGTACCTGTAATACCTACAATGTGCTCTAATCGCTCTAATTGGATATTATGATAAACAGTATCAAACGCAGCACTAAGGTCTAGCAGGACAAGCACAGAGATGAGTCCACTGTCAGAGGCCATAAGAAGATCATTTGTAACCTTCACTAAAGCTGTTTCTGTGCTGTGATGAGCTCTGAAACCTGACTAAAACTCTTCAAATAAGCCAAATGATCTGTTAGCTGTTTGACAACTACTCTTTTAAGGATTTTTGATATGAAAGGAAGGTTGAAGATTGGCCTATAATTAGCTAAGACAGCTGGGTCTAGAGATGCTTTTTGAGCAAAGGTTTAACTACAGCCACCTTGAAGGCCTGTGGTACATAGCCGATAATTAGAGATAGGTTGATCATATTTAAGATTGAAGCATTAATTGATGGCAGGACTTCTTTGAGCAGTTTTGTAGGAATGGGGTCTAACAGACACTCCTGTTATTAAGTCCAATTCAGTCTGTTAATGTTATTAACCATTTCAAATGAACGTTAATAGGTGTGTTGCTAAGCCTAATAACTTAAATAACAAGCTCGAAATTTACTGGCCCCATTTTCCCCTTTATTGTTTTTTCTCTGTACTGTAAATCTTCTGTCTAGGAAGAAATCTGAGGCTGCTGTTCTGAGAATGAGCTACCAAAGCTTTTTCTGAATAAATCAATATAGATCCATTTATGGAAAGCTGTGATGAAGGCAGTGGTCAGTATAACATATTTGACCACTTTTAATAGAATTTTCTAACTTTAATAGACTAAAGTTAAGGTTATATACCTAATTTCTAGTAAGTGGCCCAGCCCCTCCTATATTTTTATGTATGTAGCCGTCAGTGAAAAAAGTTTGGACACACCTGATCGAATGGAATCAGATTTGTTTTAAAAGCAAATACATCAATAGAGATGGCACGATACCACTTTTTTATGTCCTATACCGATATCATAAATTTGGATATCGGCCGATACCGATATGAATCTGATATAGTGTCTTTTAATCAATAAAACTTTTTTTATATATCTTGCTGAATTTTGTACAAGTTCAAACTCAAGTTAAAAACAAAACAAAACACTAAAGCTATTCTGTTATACCTGTGTGCAAAAAATACACTGCACCCAAAATATTTCATAGTTCAGCAATACTGATCAATCTAATAAACTTAAACCTACCTACTCCATCCTCCCTATTCTGGTATTTTAAAGAGTAAGCAACCTAACCAACAGGGTTGAAAACTCCCAGCAAGAAACCCAAAACAAAACCAGGGAACCACCCTCCACCTCATGATGCTTAATCGACGTATTAAACTTTAATTTGATGCAGTGTGGAAAAAAAATCCACAGAAATCAATTATTTCTCAAAAATAATTAAATTGATTAAACATCTTTCTTCAACAGAATTGCAGACTGCACAGATTGTACATTCCCAAAGGAAAAAGTACTAGCTTACTAGGGTATATTAGACTTAATAGTTACTATATACAGTAATAGACTTCTATACATTTTACATCAGATAGAAATTTTGGGTGTAAGATTCGTATAATTATTTATTAAAAGCTAGAGATTTTAAATGAGAATAAGAAAGAAAAGTATGTCTTTGTGCCCCCTTTTTCCCTGTTCATGCCCTATCATACCCCCTGCACAGTTACCAGCCGTCAGCTACGTAGAAAAAGATCCTAGTGTAGAAAGTAATATAAAATAAATTCTAACAACCGCTTATGACGCTTAAACGTGCTGCCATTGTTTATCTGCTGGTCTCCTCTTTATAGCGCAAAGTGGGCGATAAACAAACAAGAAAGTCGGGACTCGCGACAGAAAAGCCGATCAGCTGATCGTTGATCATTTTCATGTTTGAAGTAATAACAGGAGAGGGAGGGGAGTGAATGAGAGAAGTAGATGCAACTGTGCAGCGAAGACAGAATAACTTCAACTTTGTGTCTATTTTTTAATTCTAGCTGGAGTACGAAGGCCAGTTCAGCTGTGGCTCAATATATCATTTGTTAAGTTTAACATGGAAATAATATCCAAAAACTTATAGGGATGAACTTACACACTTTCTTTACTTCTCTGGGATAGTTTTCGCCGAGATGAAATGCCTTACGAACCATATAGCAAGGCTCCAAATGCTCCAACAGTCCGCCGACAGATCTGGCAGACAACAGCGGCTCTATCACGTGGTACATACTGCTCTGACGCGCCGAGCTGGGTTAGGCCAAGTAGCGCGTTTTGTGAGGTTATTTTGTGATACTTCGGATTGGATTACATGTTTTTTTCTCTCCGATATCCGATCCAGTAATTTAGGTCAGTATCAGACCGATACCGATACGTAATATCGGATCGGTCCATCTCTAATCAATGATAAAGTCTTCCCATCTGAAAAAAAAAACAGGTCCTTTCCCATTTCCAAAATCTAAGCTACAGTTGTAGTTTCCTCCACTGTTGCATGTCTTGTTCCTCCAACATTTCTAGTTCTCAGATGATATTTGTAGCTGACGCTGAAATGTTTGTGTTGGTTGCCATGTTGTTTTCTGTTTGTTTTCTTTATTTGGTACTCATGTTTGTGTTCATTTGCAGTAGGAAAAGATAATCTGTGAATCCAGTAATACATCCTGCTTATAAAAAACGTTTTTGTTAAAATTATTGTGAAGTAGTCACTTCCTGTGAGTCGCGGGAACCGGAAGTTGTGCGCGGGAGAGACAAGACAGAGCGGTAACACGGCGGACTTTTTGGAATGTACATCTTTTCTACTGCTGGTTTACGAGGCGTACACGGTAAAAAACATTATGCTGTTATTTGTTTAACACTTGTGCACTTTGTGAAAGGAAATAAGTGGCTGAGATAAATATCATATGTGCTATTGATATTATTTTACTTGTTTCTAGTTTTCACGGTGCTCCATGATTGTGAGCGGAATAAAAGTATTGTGGACATCAGTACGAAGCGTGGATTCTTTCGACCAGAGTAGATACAGTGAAAACGTGTCCCAATCCATCTGGAGGCTTCGGTGTACAAAGCTCTTCTCATCCTGCAGCAAGCTACAGGTCTCGGTTTGCAACGCGCTTCTCTTCCTGCAGCAAGCTACAGGCTTCGGTGTGCAAAGCTCTTCTCATCCTGCAGCAAGCTACAGGTCTTGGTTGCTTCTCATCCTGCAGTGAGCTACAGGCTTCAGTGGACACGTTGCTTTGCATTTTGTAACAACCAATCAGGAGCTGCAGATTCAGCGGACGCTCCAAGAAGCGGTTTCAAGAAGCGTGAGTCCTCAGGTTATATTACGAAGTTATTATGCCTCCTGTGTTGATGGATAGAACATGAGCTGCAAATTTGCTATAATGGACAAGAAATTAATAGTGTTCAAATTTCAGACTGTGTAAAAAAAAAAAAAAAACAGGACAATCTGTTGAAGTTCTGAAAATTATTGTTGTTTTCTTACATATTGTTGCAAGCTTTAAGAAGGCTGAAACTGAAGTTTTATTTGCTGTCATACGTAAGAATCTAAGCTAAGGTGCCTTTGTGTTAATTTTAATAATTCTCCGCCTATTGCATCCATTCCATTCTTGTAATTACCTTAGATATCTTGTCCTCTTCATAAGATACCCCTTTTAAAGTCTGAAAATGTCTAAAGATGGTCATAGTCACCCTGATGTTATGTCAGAAGTACAAGACGCAGGGGATTTGGAAGAGGAAAAAAGTGTAGTGTCTGAGAAATCTGAGACAAAAACAAGAAAATCCTCTCGTGAAAGGCGATTAACGCCAAAAATGCAGGAACTGAAAGATCAAGAGTTAACCCAAAAGGAGAAGAGGTTCAAAGCAACATATGAAAAATGGAAAAGCAACGTAAGAGACATTCGCACAAGGTTAAAGCAAGTATGCTCTGAGAGTGACATGTATGATATGATGGATGAGGCTGAGAAGCTAGAGTCTGAATTAAAGGAACAGTATGACAGAATTCGACTCCAAACCTCACCAAGTCAAGAAATTCGAAGAAAGATTGATGCATGCTCAGCCGTGACGGCCGACTTGCTGCAGCTGATGAGAGTACGTCTCACTGAAGATGAAGGTGAGTTTGACACAGTGGCAGAAAGATCAAGGTTACGCATGCTACTTGATAATGAATATGCTAGGTCCATATATGGATCCACAGCCTCCAGAGTTACTGCACCCAGCTGTCACAATTCTAACCATCTCTCAGAGTCACCTAGCATTTCAGCTATGAGGGCGGAAGCGGCTGCTCAGCTGGCTGCAAAGAGAGCCGAAATTGATATGGAAGCTGCCATCGAAGCTCAGCGTCAGCAGTTGAGAAAACTTGAAAATCAGAGGGACATTGATGTCATTCAGGCAAAGCTAAATGTCTACACTGAAGAAGAGGGAAGGGATGGGACACGCAGTCCTCCATTCAGCAAAGTGAGTGATGCACACCCCTTCACTCGCCACATCCCAGATGAAGAACGGCAGGTCGCACAAAACGAGACATCATTGGTCCAATCGCTACAAGAGTCATTAGCCCTCACTCGCTTGCCAACTCCAGAACCTTCTGTATTCTCGGGTGATCCTCTGAAATTCACAAAATGGAGCATAAGCTTCAAAGCCCTTATAGAGAGACGGTGCTCTGACCCTGCAGACAGGCTATTCTACCTGCAAAAGTACATAGCAGGTGAGGCAAAATCCTCTCTTGAAGGCAGCTTCTACAGAAAAGATGAAGAAGCATATCAACAAGCCTGGGATAGGTTAAATGCTAGATATGGCCATTCCTTTGTAGTGCAGCGGGCTTACAGAGAGAAGCTAAATGGGTGGCCGAAGATTGGTGGAAAGGAATATCTCAAGCTAAGAGAGTTCAGTGATTTCCTCCAAACATGTAGTAATGCCATGCCTCACATAAAGGGCTTACAGGTTCTTAACGACTGCGAGGAGAATCAGAAAATACTAGTCAAGCTTCCTGATTGGGTGTCATCTAGGTGGAACCGTTATGTCACAGAGCAGCTGGATCGGGGCAACGACTATCCAAGCTTTCATGAGTTTGCTTCCTTTATCTCTAAGGAGTCACGCATAGCATGCAATCCAGTGTCATCCTTACTTGCCTTAAGGCACTCTGCAGAGGCACCATCAAGAGAGATGAAGCGTTCAAAAGCAAACACGTTTGCCACAAATGTGAACCCCCCAATTCCATCAAACTCCACTGCCAAATCTGACCTTGGTGAATTCAAGTTGAGAGATGCGGAGAAACCAAAGAAATGGAACACACCAACACAAAATTCCAATAATAGCCAGTGTGTTTGCTGTGGTGAGAACCATTCCATACATAAATGCAAGAGGCTTATGGACATGTCTGTAGAGGATAAGAAAAAATGCATACTTGAAAAGAAGTTGTGTTTTGCATGTCTAAGAAAGGGTCACAATTCTAAAGACTGTAGGAACAGGGCCATGTGTGGCATATGCAGAAAGAGTCACCCAACGCCATTGCATGAAGATCGTTCTACAGCAGCATCAACACAAGGCGCAGTTGGAGAAAGTACGTCATCATTATCATGTTGTGTGAGTGGCGGTGAAGGTGGGAGTACATCGATGATAGTCCCAGTGTGGATCTCAACACTTAGTGCTCCGGACACCGAAACCCTAGTATATGCACTATTGGACACTCAAAGCAGTCACACATTTGTTGATCAGGAGGTGTGCGAAAAGCTGCAGGCAACAATGGAACCAGTGAAACTTAAACTTTCCACCATGATGGGGAGAGACTCCGTTGTGAAGAGTCAAAGAGTATGCGAGCTCAAAGTTAGAGGATTTTCCTCTAACATTTCCATCAGCTTGCCTCCAGCCTACACAAGGGACTTCATTCCTCTTGACCGCGCACATATTCCCACTTGTCAGACAGCCAACAACTGGAAACACCTTGTCAGCATAGCCCAGGAGATACCTCCGTTGATGGACTGTGGTGTTGGATTGTTGATTGGATACGACTGCTCCAGAGCGTTAATTCCAAGAAGGGTCATCACTGGGGGCGACTATGAGCCTTATGCCATTGAGACGGACCTTGGTTGGAGCATTGTGGGAAGCGCACCACAGCGTATGCAGGCTAAAGATGTGACTGGTTTTTGCCATCGAGTGTCTGTCAGAGAGGTGCCACCCATAACACCATTTGCTGTCATCAAGGCCCTCGAATCCGATTTTGCAGACACAAAACCTGGTGACAGAAGCATATCTCAAGAAGATATTTGCTTCCTGCAGATCTTGAAAGACAGAATCCAACAAAATAAGGATGGTCACCTGGAGATGCCTCTCCCTTTCAAAGCTCGTCCGCATCTCCCAGACAACAAAAAGCTGGCGTTAGTACGGCTGAAGCATCTAAAGAGGAAGCTGGACAGAGATCCAAAATTCAAAATAGACTATGTGAGATTTATGGACGGCATCTTCAAGGATGGTGACGCAGAGAAAGTGGAAAACCAAGCAGAGCTGGGGAAAGTCTGGTATATCCCACATCAAGGAGTCTACCACCCCAGAAAACCAGGCAAAATCAGAGTGGTTTTCGACTGCTCTGCAAGGTATGAAGGCACCTCCTTAAACGACCATCTACTAACAGGACCCGACCTCACAAATAGCCTAACAGCTGTGCTGTGCCGCTTCCGTAAGTATCCCATCGCAATCATGTGTGATGTGGAGAAAATGTTCCACAGGTTTCATGTGAGCGAGGATGATAGAGACTACTTGCGGTTTCTCTGGTGGGAAAATGGAGACACAAACTCTGAACCCAGAGAGTACCGCATGAAGGTTCACCTGTTTGGTGCATCATCCTCCCCTGGCTGCGCCAATTATGGGATGAAACACCTTGCCAGTCAATGTGAGAAAGAGTACCCCTCCGCAGCTAGTTTCGTCCGGAAACATTTCTACGTCGATGATGGTCTCATAAGTGTGGAGTCGGTGGGTAAGGCAATTGAACTGGTCAAAGAAGCCCAAGCTGTGTGTGCTAAAGGAAAGCTGCACCTTCACAAATTTCTCTCCAACAGCCGAGAGGTCCTTGACTCTGTTGATGTTGCAGAGCGTGCTACAGAGGTAAAGAATGTTGATCTTAATCACGATGATTTACCAGTCCAAAGAGTGCTAGGTATAAGATGGAACGTTGAAAATGATAGCTTCTCCTTCAAGGTGTCGCTTGAGGAGAAACCAGCAACGCGTCGAGGGATTCTCTCAATTGTGGCCTCCTTGTATGACCCTTTAGGGTTTCTAGCCCCAGTCATTCTTGAAGGAAAAAGAGTGCTGCAAGAGATGTGTCAGAGAGGCACAGGGTGGGATGAGCCACTACCCAAGGACCTGAAGTTAAGGTGGGAGACTTGGATGAAGGATTTGGAGAAGCTGGAAAAAATTGAGAT
This sequence comes from Pelmatolapia mariae, assembly GCF_036321145.2. NCBI lineage: Eukaryota > Metazoa > Chordata > Actinopteri > Cichliformes > Cichlidae > Pelmatolapia > Pelmatolapia mariae. The sequence continues at coordinate 68,999,355 of NC_086229.1, forward strand.
TCCAAGATGCTTCATACCTGACAGCCTTGGTGAGATTCAGAGAGCCGAGCTTCATCATTTCTCTGATGCAAGCAGTCAAGGGTATGGCCAGTGCTCTTACATCAGAGTGGTAAGCAGAGAAAGGATATGCTGCTCCTTGGTCATGGGCAAGGCAAGGGTTGCACCAACCAAAATAGTTACCATACCGAGACTTGAGTTAACTGCTGCAGTAACCTCGGCAGCTGTGAGTAGCATGTTAAGGGAGGAGCTGGAGCTCAAGATTGACGACGAATATTTCTGGACAGACTCAAAGGTCGTGCTTGGTTACATTAATAATGAAGCAAGAAGGTTCCATGTGTTCGTGGCAAACTGCGTTCAGAGAATTCGAGAAACCACCGATGCACGGAAATGGTATTATGTTGACACAGGAGAAAACCCTGCTGATCATGCCTCTAGAGGCCTCAAAGTCGCTGACCTCATCAAGTCAAATTGGTTCTCTGGTCCCAGCTTTCTATGGGAAAGAGAGATAGCCACAAAACAGGCTACTTCAGATTTGCTGGTGGGAGACCCTGAGGTGAGGACTACTCAGGTGTTGAAGGTTGATGTAGCAAGGCAGTTTGACATCCAGAAGCATCTGCTGCGGTTCTCAAGATGGACTACAGCTGTCAACGTCATTGCTCGTATCCAGCGGCTGGCAAAGAGGATCAGGACCGCTGAGCCTTCAAACGTGGAAGAGAGAAAACAAGCTGCACAGACTCTCGTCAAGCTGGCACAACAAGATGCCTTTCAAGAGGAGTTAAACGCACTCAGCCAGAAATCAGGAAGGCTGCCTTGCAACCACCAACTCTTTCAGCTTGACCCATTCCTCCAAGATGGCATAATGAGAGTAGGAGGAAGGTTGAGGAAGGCATCTGCGCCTCTCGAGTTAAGACACCCAGTGATCCTTCCTAAGGATGGTGCTGTTACAAACCTCATCATTGCACACCATCATAGCAAGATACAACACCAAGGGAGAGGACAAACCCTCAATGCACTGAGAGCCAGTGGTTACTGGATTACTGGTGGAAGTAAGGCTGTAGCCCAATACATCAGGCAGTGCGTACAGTGCAGGAGAGCCCGTGCACCACCAGAGGAGCAACGGATGGCAGATCTACCTAGTGACCGTGCTGATCCCACACCACCATTCACTTATTGTGGTATGGACTACTTTGGTCCTTTTCACACCAAACAAGGTCGCAAAGATCAAAAACGGTACGGCCTCCTCTTCACATGTTTTTGCTCAAGGGCAGTGCATATAGAGATGTTGGAGGATTTGACGACTGACGCGTTCATCAATGCTTTGCGCTGCTTCATTGCCCTTCGTGGAGCTGTTAGGCACATTAGGTCCGATCAGGGAACTAACTTTATGGGGGCAAGAAACGAGATGGCAAAAGCTCTGAAAGAACTTGATAAGGAAAGAGTGACTGCATACCTAGCAGAAAATCAGTGCAACTTCCAGATGAATACGCCCCACTCTAGTCATGCTGGAGGTGCATGGGAGCGTCAAATCCGGACAGTGAGAAGCGTACTGAGCACGGTCCTTGCCTGCAGTGTGGGAAGGTTGGATGATGCCTCATTAAGAACATTCCTTTATGAAGCTATGTGCATCGTGAATAACCGCCCACTCACTGTTGATAACATCAACGACCCCAGAAGCTTGGAGCCACTCACACCGAACCACTTGATCACCATGAAATCCTCAATCCCACTTCCACCTCCAGGTAAATTTGTCAAGGAGGACCTGTACGCCAAGAAACGGTGGAGAAGGGTCCAGTATCTGACCGAGCAATTTTGGCACAGATGGAGAAAGGAATACCTGGCCAATATTGTTCTGAGACAGCGATGGCATACACCAAGACGTAATGTGGAGGTGGGTGACATTGTGATTCTCAAAGAGGAAGATGTTCCTCGTAATGAATGGAAACTCGCTAGGGTTGTGGAAGCACATGAGGATGATGATGGACTTGTTCGGAAGGTGACAATCCAGACTGGTGATCGGAGGTTAGGAAAAGGAGGCGAACGCCTCGTCCAACCTTCCATCATTCAAAGACCCATTCAGAAATTAGTGGTCCTGGTAAAAAACAGCTAAAATTGAGAAAAAATGTCATTCATTTATTAGATTCCCCTTCTAAAATAGAAGTTGTCATTATGCTGTACTTCATGCATATGTTATGGAGATGTAAATTCTGTTCATATTGTTGAATTCATTTGTTGAGGAAAGATTATTGTTTATGTCAGTGCAAGAGTGTTTAACAACAACAACAACATGGTCCTTGGGAATTATCATTGATTTAATGAACAATGCAAGTGTATTTACATTCACAATTGTAATAATCAAAGGTAATTGGTGGGAGTGTAGCTGACGCTGAAATGTTTGTGTTGGTTGCCATGACAACACCAGTAGCGCATCTGAGATCGTTATGTTGTTTTCTGTTTGTTTTCTTTATTTGGTACTCATGTTTGTGTACATTTGCAGTAGGAAAAGATAATCTGTGAATCCAGTAATACATCCTGCTTATAAAAAACGTTTTTGTTAAAATTATTGTGAAGTAGTCACTTCCTGTGAGTCGCGGGAACCGGAAGTTGTGCGCGGGAGAGACAAGACAGAGCGGTAACACGGCGGACTTTTTGGAATGTACATCTTTTCTACTGCTGGTTTACGAGGCGTACACGGTAAAAAACATTATGCTGTTATTTGTTTAACACTTGTGCACTTTGTGAAAGGAAATAAGTGGCTGAGATGAATATCATATGTGCTATTGATATTATTTTACTTGTTTCTAGTTTTCACGGTGCTCCATGATTGTGAGCGGAATAAAAGTATTGTGGACATCAGTACGAAGCGTGGATTCTTTCGACCAGAGTAGATACAATATTCATTACTGCTTAAATGAAGCCATCCGATTTCAATCTTTCTGCAGGTCTTCTCTCCTGTAGTATTTCTCTGTCTTCACAAAGCACGAACTCCAGAAACACTTGAGGGAAGATGAACAACTTTAATAATTGACCATGATGAAGACCACAAGCTGAAACGCGTTGGTCAATTATTAAAGTTGTTCATCTTCCCTCAAGTGTTGCTGGAGTTCCTGCTTTGCACCTTGGAAGCAGGTGAAGTTGTGCCAGAAATTAATTTTTGCTGCGATTTATGTCTTTCTCTGTCTTGCCATCCCTTCACCTTTCTTGTGGAACACACTTGATGGACGACACAGCGCTCTCTCTCTCTCTCTCTCTCTCTCTCTCTCTCTCTCTCTCTCTCTCTCTCACACACACACACACACACACACACACACACACACACACACACAGTACTGATACTAATGACTCGCTCTCAAATCTGAGATTAATGCAACATTTGCAGCTTTTCCAGACCACATTAAATGATCACAGACTCTGACATATTTGGGTTTAATGTCAAGGTATATTTGTGGATGAAAGTTATGATAGATGAAAGTTTTGGTAGGACACATGATGTGGACAGTCTGGTAATCCCATATTTTAATGTAAGAAAAACTCCAGGCAGCTCTGGAGAAGTTTCAGATTAAAAGCCCTGGAGTGTTTTACATGTTATTCTGTTGGATTAAATCTGACGGAGCTGATTTATAAAAACTTCACTGCCAGGTATCAGGTGACCAGCAGAGACTGATCCTACAAACACTCAGAAACAGAGTAAACCAAACTGCACCACAGTGTTCAGACTAAACCTCAGTAAAAACTATGAACCAGCAGAGAGACTACACCCATGACTGTTTATGGAGACACCATCTGCCCGAGGGTGTACTGTGTCAGAGAGGTGGTGTATGGTACTATGCACCACCTCTCTGACACAGTACACCCTCGGGCAGGTGGTGTCCCCATAAACAGTCATCTAAATGTCTGAGAATCTCTGATTATTTACTATGTTCAAACAAACTGAGTGTCCACAAACGTCTGAGCTCACAGTGAGACCTACTGTGGGACTTAACCAAAACAGAACCAGAATCAAAACTAGCTGATAGTAGCACTAAAAATCATCATACACCTGCACTACACTTATTTTCTACCAAAGTACACTATTTAGTTCAGAAAAGTTTATATAATTATTTAGCCTTGTGCAGAGAAACTATCTGTATTTCTTAATTGTAAATGGCACCAAATTGTATTCAAAATTGAGCCACACTTATGGAGCTCCAAAATTCCTTTCCTGGTGTTTTGGTTGACATCTATTGATTTTCCCATGTCAAAGAAACAGGGTTGTATTTTGCCTTATTTGCATCCACAGGTGTGCCACCAATTCACTCATATGGCCTCTACTAACCTATCAGAAGCTTCTTCAGGTCAGAATGGAATCGTCTGGAGTTTTCTTATTAATTAACAATAAACTTAGTGTACATTGTTGTGGCAGATTTCCTTTCTCATGTATTAATCACATATTTAATCATATCACATTAGTTATAGTAATATTACTTTCTCACTTTACTATAGTAAGAGCACTCCTGCCACTACTTTACATGCATGTGGAGAGTTAACACAGTGAGGCCATTGTAATGCGAGACGTTAAACAGATAGTGAGGCTCCTTCTGCTTATCAGGGATGTAAATTATGGGCAGAAATCTGTGCCATCAGAAACTGAATTTGAATAAGTTAAATTTGAATTTGAATTGCTCAGATTGAATCTGAATTGTAACTTGAATAAATGCTTTTGAAAACTGAATTTGAATTAGTCTAATTTGAAATTGAATTTATGGTTTGAAAATGATCATCACTACATTGAAATTGAATTTTATATTTTGAAAATGAATTGATTTGCTTTGAAACTGTATTTTATCCTTTAAAAATTCAGCTCTCGAATAATTTCAGTTTCACTTCTCACCATTCAGTTTCAGTTCTACAATTCAATTTCAGTTCCAAAATTCAGTTTTTTGGGACTTACATCCGGTTCCGGTTCAAGCGCAGATTAATAGAACTACGTTTTACTAGCGGACCGAAAGTGTTACTGACGGGAATCTACAGCATCTTGAGCTGAATTAAGACTTCAGAAGTCATTCGTCACGTCGAATGACCAGCGGATAAACTCTCAGGTTGGTAATAAATGTATTACATGTATAAGAGCAAGCGTCATGTTAACAAATGATAGCCGTACAATAACTTTTATGCTTATTGTAGCTGCTAGCTAAAAACGCTAATTTAGCGTAGTTTGCCCTGAATTCAGCTTTGAAAAACAAATATGATCGACTGTTTCTAGTAGAAATCCAAAGTTGTCATCTTGTACCCTCTCAGAGCCCTGTATGCTTGCAGAGACCCCTACAGTAGGGAAACATGCAAAACGGTGTCTGTTCCTTCACCGTTCATGAACTGTCACTTATAAAATGCTGCCAAACATCAACTACACTCAATAACTAAACGTGTGCAGGTTAAAGTGATGGACGCCCAGATCTGCACTCCAAATAAAAACAGACTAAAGGTGTTTCCTTCAGAAACAAAGACAATATTTACAAAGATCTCACAGGTAAATTGTGAGCGATCACAGCAGCATCTCATCCTGACTAACAGCTTTTAGATGCAGGGAGAGCGTCGTGGTTCAGAGGTGGTTCAGCAGATGATGAAGGCCTTTCTGTTGCATTGTGTAGTGCTGTGGATGCCATGATGGTTGACTGGGTCTGGTTCTACTGAACTCAGAAACACTTCTGAGGTATTTACACCTGAAGCCTCATTTAATGTGAGTCAGAAACAAACGGCTCACCTGTGATTAATGGATGTTTCCCTGCATTTATATTTGCACACAGTTTATTTCTTACAGCAGGAAAACTGAACAGAATGTATGTAAGAGTTTAGAGTGAGGATGACGTCACTTAATACAGAAAATACATGTTTTTCTGTTTTGATGATGAAGGACTTCTTTAGCTCTGTAAACAGCTACACTTGAGAGGACAGAGGTGATTTCATGGATCAATAACAATGTGTTTATCAGCTTTCATCATCGCAGTGCAGACATGACGTCAGATCTATCAAAGTGAAGGCCGTCTCTCTGATGACGTCACAGAGCAGAATCGTTCTGTCCAATAAAGGATCTCAGATCAGCTGCTGCCATCTTGTGGCCACAGTTGGTTACTGTCTCTGAAAGTTGTCTCATGTTTCCTGTTGTCCTGTTAACAAAGGCTGGAGCTCATCATGCTGAGAGGGGAGCAGCATTTTTTGGCTCTTGACACATGTTCATTATATTCTGATGATCCTGGATGGAGACAAACTACAGATAAGTGTGTTCAGCCCAACTAGTTTATCTCATTACAGCAGTTTGATGTTTCCCTTTGAATCCCCCTGAAGATACTGACAGTGAAGCACGTACATAATACTCCAGCCTTTCAACTCTGAGCTTATTTAGTTCTATTAATACACTGAAATCTCATTTGTGTCATGAAGAAAGTCTTTAATCAAACAGATCAGACAACAACAAACTGCTCCTCCCATTCAACACATGTCAGTCCATATCCCAGCAAACTGAATCATCTCCATTTACACACATCAAATAGAAACATGAATCACTTGTAATGATTAGAAACTTGATAGAATTTCAAATCTAGTTTGGGGAGTCATTCAGTGAGAAACAGTGAAATGATTTTCCATGTGAAAAGGTGGACAGCAGAAACAGAAAGAAACAGTGAGAACTAAAAGAGAAACAAAGAGCTTTGGAACAACGAGGCAGCAGGAGGACAGCTGCAGTTTAACAGCTTCAATTCACTGACAGGAAACAACATTAGAAATATCATCATCCTCAACTCATCTGCTCCACTGCACTGACACCTTCAACGGCAACACATTCACTTTACCACCAGTGTCAATATATGGAAACATCCTGTGAGTGAAAGTGTGTGTGAAGGTGTGTATGTGTGTGTTAGTATCAGGATCAGAGAACGACAGCTTTCCTCTGTTCCAGTCCAGATTCACTCTGATCCTCTGGAGCTTCTTCTGTACTGAGAGAGCAGTGAGAGGAGCTGATGGTGAGCATTTGTAGTATTTTCTTCTACTAAACAGTATAGCCCATAATCCAGTTCGTATGCTTCCCTTCCTCTGCACAGACTCTGCTAACACACCCAGTACCCACCCTGTACAGTCTCCATCATCAACATGCCAGCTATGAGTCCCTGAGTTAAAGCCCTCAGAGCCCAGGACAAGGTAAGCATGTACCTTGTCCTGGGCTCTGAGGACATGAAGGACATGTATGTCCTTCATGTTGTTCCAGACAGTGGCGGTCCTAGCCTGTTTGGCGCCCTGGGCGAACACTCCCTCTGGCGCCCCCCCCCCCCCCCCCCCCCCACAACACACACACACACACACACACACACATGAAGAGAGAGAGAGTATGCATAGTATGCAAACGGCTACCAAACAGACATCATAATTCGTCATACAATGAGAACAGGACAAATCAACAATTGACACTGACTAATTAATATTATATTATTGTATATATTGTTTGGAGTTTAGTCTCTTACTGTTACTATTTTTACCATTTTTTCTTGGAGGAACTATAACCCACATAATTTCCTTAGGGATTAATAAAGTATTCTGATTCTTAATGTTTTAGGATACATGACCTGCCATTATCCAATGACACATCTGCTTACCTGTATCTTTTGCTCGTTTCTCCTTGTAGGAGCCATAATTAAATGTAATGAATTTTAATGATCACTGGGTTTTCATTTGTTTGGTTGCTATGGTGATGTGTAACGGGAGTCACGTGGATGCTAACGGTTACATTAAGAGGGCGTTGTCAGTCTGTCTTTCACTGGTTTGATTTTGACAGAGAGGAGGGCTGGGTAGCCGTAGTTTTTGTTGACCGCAGCACAACGAGTTTCCCCTTGTTGCATTAGAGCTGTGATGTTTTAAGAGTTTGAATCGCGAGCCGATCGCATTGCTCTTTAAACTTTTCAAGCACTTTAATAAACAAGCAAGCAATTCCACCTCTCGCATTATTGCGTAAAGTTGACAGCGCGTCAGGCAAATAGGCAGGCTCCATCCCCGGCATCTAGCGACTGTGGAAGTCGCTACACTCATCCTCTTCTTTTCTCTTTTTTTTAAACTTTAAAAACGGGTTGTGTGTGAGACTTTAAATCAACAAAATATAAAATATACATTTTAAATTGTTATTGATCCCTTTACCCCTGGTCCTAAAGTGTATATTTATTTTCTTACTCTTCTTATATTTGTTATTTTACTTGCACTGCTGTAACTGGAGCTTCGTCGTCTGGTCTCTCTATATACTGGACTGTATGTAGCGGAGATGACAATAAAGTTTACTTTGACTTCAGCAGCGAGCAGGCGCACCGAGGGCTCTCGCGCTCACTTTTCGCGTATAGAATTTCGAAAAAACATCGGTGCAAATTATACGTTTGTATCATAATGTCTGCTGTTTTCGTGTTTGTTGGTTTGTTTTTATTTTGTTTTATTTTGCGAGTTGGTTATTAGATGCTGCTCCAGCCAGCCAGAGAATTCCCCGCCGCCCCGCCCTCTCCTCCCTGTGCCCCAAGCAGCAGGCGCACCTCGCAAACGGAGGGCGCCCTTACTCCCAGCAAATGGGCGACAGAAAACCGATTGGTGCCTATGCCATTCCCAATATGCGCTGGCATGATGTCGGGGCAGCATGAGTACGAGCAATTTTTTTTTTTTGCCGATGCCCGTGATGCCGCCCCCCACCACGATGCCGCCCCGGGCAACCGCCCGTGTCGCCCGTATCTAAAACCGCTACTGGTTCCAGATGTTGAAGGTCAGGTTGCCCAGGTTTTTGGCCTGATCTATCAGAGCTCCTGAGGGCAGCTGTGGATCATCCAGCAGGGGGCAGCGCTGCAGCCTTGTAGTTGTGCAGGAATGAGACGTCTTCAGCTCTCAGCTCCTCCTCTGTGGCTCTGACTGTGTCTGAAAGAGCTGCTATCTCTCTGCTCAGAGCCTCCATCTTCTCCTTCATCATCCCACTCTTCTGCTCCTCTTCCTCCCTCAGTGCAGCCAGCCTGGCCTCCTCTTCCTCTGCTAGAAACTGGTGAAGCTTCTTAAACTGCTCCTTAATCTGCCTCTCTGTGTGTCCATGCCAGGACCTTAATGTGTACTGCTGTTTGATCAAACTTCACTTGAACTTCTTCACAAACCTTTAACTGGTCTCTCTCTCCACCATCTCTTCAGACAGTCTTTACAGAAGCTGTGGCTACATGACAGAAGAACAGGATCTCTGAAGACCTCCTGACAGACCGGACAGCAGAGATCCTCCTCTGATCTGGAAGCCATTGAGTCTGTGAGTGAAGCTAAAAAAAAAAAAACAGCAGACAGGAAGTACAGTCAGTCCTGGCTCCCCTCCCTCCTCTACTACCTTCACTGAAACTTCCTTTGAGTCGTGTTTTTGCTCAAACTCACATTCAGTGTGTGGAGCGTCAGCAGCTTGAAGCAGCAGTGTTGAAGTTTTCCACTTTTCTCTCCTGTAGCTGGACTCAGAGGAAGCTGCTAGTTTGGTCCAACAATACGTGTGAGTGTCAGAAGAATCAGTGGTGTTCTTTCTTGTAACTAAGGGTGTGTTTCATTCCAAAGTTCAGACATTAACCTGCCAGAAGTTGTAAAAGTTATTAAAAAAGAGCTTTTATTTCATTTCACATGCAGGTCAGAGCAAGAAAGCTGTGATGCAGCGGTTTGAGAAAAATTGCTGCAGACATTTTTTTTTTGGTGGTTTTACAAAATATATAAAAGAGCAGGAAGAAAAGAAACAAGTGTAAAGAGTGCAGCAAAATGCATGTTTTAGTGTGAGTTGGTTCATCTGATCTGGTTGTGTGAAAGTCACTGCATGACACTGAGTTTGACACAGAGCAGGAGGAAAAGAGAAAGAAAGAGAGCCAGGGACAAGAACGAAACATTGGAAAGGTATAGTAATCATGCATTCTTTCGGAAATGTAGCTGGGTAATTATGTTTTTGGCATCGGTGAACCACTGTCAATATGTGACTAGGGCTGCTCAATTAATCGAATTTTAATCTAAATTACGATCTGGGCTTTCAACGATCATTAAAAATGACTGAGCACCTCCCTCGTGCTTTACTCTCGCGCTGCTCCGTGTGGCAAATCTAGCGCACCTCTCTGCGTTTCGAACACGCAGCACAACAATTAAGAGGAGCTAACAGAGGGAAGCTCGGAAAGCTAAGCAGAAGTTATTTGGAGAGGAGAGTGACTGCCGTTGGCTGAAAAGAGAGGTAAAAAAACCCTTCAGTGGTGTGGAAACATTATGGGTTCGCGGAGTCAGACGTGGATCAAGTAGACACAGTGCTTTAAGTGGGCCGGTACGCGCCGGTACTCAGTACCGCCACTTCTAAATATAGCTCTTGAGAGTACCGCCACCTCTCCATGCGCCCAGAACGTGCTTTTAGCGTACCGTTACTCTCATTTGCACATCTGTTATAATCGTTTGGCTGCGCTGCCGCTTTTCAGAGCGCCCTTCACAAGCACGCTTCCTAATTCGTCCCACCGAGAGCAGAGACTACATTACCCATACACCAATGTGTTTTACAAGTGAAAAGCGCATGCGTCGCTTTTGCCGTTGTCATGTCAACAACTCAACGTGGTCCGGAGAGGGTGTGTAAAACGCGCAAACAGCTGCTCGGTTAAAATACAAAAACAATGAACACTTAATATTGTAGCGGCCCAGGGCGGTCCGGGGATGTTATGGACATTTATGTTATGTTTTACAGTTGTGTTGTTGTTATGTTGTCATGGTAACAGGTGACGCTCCCTCTGTGTGTGTTTCCGGTGAGAGAGCGCCATTTTGTGTTGTTGTTTTGGTTGCCGCGCTGAGCAGTGGCTCGCGCCAGTGTGTTCCTCTGCAGAGCTTAATAAATGGCTGTACTCCCTGCTAACACGGCGGGTAGCAAGACCAAAAGAAACCTCTGTCTCCTCCGTTTCCTGAGCTCGCCACATTGGTGTCAGAAGTGGGATAGCTCACCCTCGCCGGAATGGAGAGAGACACTCAGAGGCTGGAGCAAGCCGTCGAGGAGAGTATTCGCTGCTTGGGAAGCCGGCGATTGAAGAGAGAGGAAGCTAGCGGCCATGTAAGTGCCCCGACGGGTCCCGATGGCGCGAGCGCACCGCGGCGGCGGCCCGCCGCAACCGACGCTAGGGCAATGCTTCATGGGCTGCCTCCGTCGGCCGACACACCGGGCCCCCGACAGCGAGCAGTGACGCCTGCAACGCCAGCTAAGGTACCGAAATATAACGGGCTAACCCCGCTAGAGCCCTACCTCTCACAAGTACGGCTAGCCGCGAGACATAATGGCTGGAGCGACGAAGAGGCTGCTACACAGCTAGCGCTAGCATTGGAAGGAGATGCACTGCAGGTACTCCATGACCTAGCCCCGTCAGAGCAGCATGAGCTCCAGGCCCTCACCATAGCACTCGAGAGGCGATTCGGGCAGCGGCACTCCACTGAGCAGAGCAGGGAGCAGCTGACCAACCGGAGCCGTAGGCCGGGGGAGAGCCTGGGCACCTTTGCAGCGGATGTGTTGCTGTATGCTCGTCGTGGCTACCCAGAGTTCCCAGCAGCAGCCCGTGAGGAGCTTAGCCTGCATGCTTTCCTGCGAGGACTTTTCCCAGAGCGACTACGCCAACACGTCCGCCTGGCCATGCCTCAAACTCTCCGTGAGGCGCTCCTTGAGGCTGAAAGGGCCGAGCTGGTGCTCACCTCACCACCTAACCAGCAGGTGCACTCCCCAAACTACCCTCAGATCAGAGCCGCAGACTATGACAGGGAGGGAGAGGTCCCGGAGGTATGCCAGCTGCAGCCCTCGGTGCCCTGGAGGCGTCCCCGTCGACCGACCGACCGCTGCTACCGGTGCGATGAGCCTGGGCACGTGGCACGCGACTGCCTGGCGGTCGCCCCGAAGGCCAGAACTATGTGGCCTCAGGGGGATGAGAGGGGGAGCGTCACAGCGAGGGGACCACCGCTCCAGCTTCCTGCCCCCCTCCAAGAACGATGCACGGTGGCGGGCCTAGTCGGGCACCCCAAGGGACTTTACCTGAGCTGCTGTGTTGAGGACCAGCCCTGCCAGGCCCTGGTGGACACGGGGTCCACCATTTCCCTAATACGACCTGGTGTGTTTCCTGGAACATCCGGGCCGCTTGTGATGGGTTGGTCACTCACCGACACCCAGCTGATGACAGTGACGGGGGAGAGAACTGACATGGGGGGGAAGAAACCGTTGCGGATCCGAGTGAAGGATCTGGAGCTGGTGCACGACTTCTGGCTTGCTGACATCCAGGAACAGTGCATCATCGGTCTTGATCTGCTGACCCGCTGGGGGGCCTGCGTTGACACCGCGAAGCTGGCTATCACTGTTGGTACAGAGACTCTGGCCCTCCAGTGCGGTCAAAAGCAGGGAACCGGAGACTGCAGGCAGACTCGGCTGGTTCAGCACACCACCGACACCGGCTCTGCTCAACCCATCTGTCTGCGCCCACGCCAGCTGCCCCTCTCGAAACGGCGGGGAGAGCGGGCCCAGGAGGCACGGGGCGTGGCTACTGCTCGGGCCACAGCCGGCGGAGGGGGATGGCTCTCGTTGACCATGCAGCAGCTGAAGCAGGAGCAGGAGGCTGATGCGACGTTGGTTCAGGTGGGGGCCTGGCTGGAGGCAGCACGACGCCCAGGCTGGACAGGGGTGTCAGGACAGGGGCCCGAAGTGAAGGCCTACTACTCCCAGTACAACACCCTGGAGACCCACGACGGCCTCCTGTACCGGAGATGGCGGGCCCCCGGGCAGGGCAGAGATCTCCTGCAGCTGTTGGTGCCTCGGACGCTGCGGTCGCAGGTGCTCGAGCTCGTCCACGGCTCGGTGGGGGCCAGCCACTATGGAAATGCTAAAACTCTCCGCCGTCTCAGGGGACGGTTCTACTGGCCTGGTTGTCGACGGGATGTGGAACTTCATGTGCACTGCTGTGACACCTGTACGGCACGGAAGGGCTCCACTCAATGCTTCACTGCCCCCCTACAGCAGCATCGGGTGGGGGCCCCGATGGAGAGAGTGGGAGGAGACGTCCTAGAGCCTTTCCCCGTCCCCGAGGCAGAGAACCGGCGCGTGTTGGTGGCCAGAGACTGCTACAGGAGGCTGAGGGAGCAGCGCCAGGCCCAGGTCAGTGCCGGAGTACGACAGAAACTCCCCCAGGTGCCGAGGGGGAGCTTTCGTGCCTGGCGACAAGGTTTGGGTGTACTGCCCGGTTTGCAAGAAAGGGGTGTCCCCCAGGCTGTGCGGTCACTGGCAAGGGCCGGCGGAGGTCGTGGGGCGGCTAACAGAAGTCGTGTACCGGATCCGCATGCCGGGTCCAGGACGCGTGGCGGTGTTGCACCAGGACAGGCTCTCGCCGTACTGCCCGCCCGCTCCCGCAGCCGCCAGGGCGGGGGATGCTGGTGGCACCCCAGGTTCTCATCCAAGTGACCCTTCCCCTGCTGGTCGAGATCGGCCTGCGCGCCGAAGGAAGACACATGGACAGTTGCAGGACTTTGTGTGGGGTAATGGGGTTGTCGGGGACGACTGACCCCTTAGGTGGGGGCTATGTAGCGGCCCAGGGCGGTCCGGGGATGTTATGGACATTTATGTTATGTTTTACAGTTGTGTTGTTGTTATGTTGTCATGGTAACAGGTGACGCTCCCTCTGTGTGTGTTTCCGGTGAGAGAGCGCCATTTTGTGTTGTTGTTTTGGTTGCCGCGCTGAGCAGTGGCTCGCGCCAGTGTGTTCCTCTGCAGAGCTAAATAAACGGCTGTGCTCCCTGCTAACACGGCGGGTAGCAAGACCAAAAGAAACCTCTGTCTCCTCCGTTTTCTGAGCTTGCCACAATATGCTCTCCTGGCTTCAGACTCTGAGTAGTAAAAGAACAAGGTCAGAATCAGAGGACTCGCTGGCTGACACCCCACCAAGCCAGAATGATATCGCTGCAGGTCAGACGCAAGCTAATGAAAGCTGCACTAGTGCCGCAGCCGCGGACGACGGCACTTTTGGCGACGACGAGGACGAGAATGACACCATTTCTACCGATGACAACAGCCGCGTTAGCGAGCATGAGTGGCCAGAATGTTGGTCCCAAGCACAAGTCCGGTATTTCTCCACAAATTACAAGTGGCTGATCAGCAGAAATCAAAAGTTGGGTTGTAGTGTGTGTAGTCAAGTTTGTGCTCGCGTGGACATGCAGCAAGGGCAGAGAGTGTCGCAGGAGTGGAGTGGGTGCTTAATCTCGTCTTTTGGAAGGGACAAGGCTGCACAACAAAACTCACTACGAAAGAAAATAAAAGAGCACAGAGACTCAATTTATCACAAGAAAGCAGTTGAAATAAAAGAGAAGGCAACACAAAATACAATGCAAAAACACATTGAAGATATGAGAAAGGCTGACTACGCTTCAACTTGCAATGTGTTTAGAACAGCTTATAAGATTGGCAAGCAGGGGCGTCCCTTTACAGACATGCCAATAGATGTCCAGTTGCAAGTCTTAAATGGTGTCAAGATGGGCAGAGTTTTGCACTCTAATAACTCATGTGCAAATATACTGGATCACATTGCAGCTGAAATGAAAAAGAAGGTAGTCAATGACATAGTGATGAATGAAAGAAAATTGTGTGTGCTCATTGATGAATCCACTACAATAAGTGGAAAGTCTGTGCTTGTCGTGTGCCTGCGGTCAGCTATTTCCAGTGAAAATCCAGACACAATATTTTTTGAACTGATTGAGCTGCAGGGGACCACAGCAAAGGACATCACTGAAGCACTGTTAGGATGTCTTCATAATAATGGCTTTGACCCTCACTACCTACAGGAACATTTGTTGGCATTTGCTTGTGATGGAGCCTCAGTGATGCTTGGGAGGAAAGCAGGAGTTGCTGCGCAGCTTTGTTCCAAATTCCCTTACCTGTTTGTCTGGCATTGTTCCAATCACGGACTGGAACTGGCAGTTTGTGATGTTTTGAAGGAGGTAGGAGGAATCAACCACTTTAAAATATTCTTAGATCAGCTTTACTCCCTCTACCATGCATCACCAAAAAACCAAAGGGAGTTAACCGAGAGTGCTCACAATGTTGGACAACGTCTCCTTGTGATAGGCCGTGTTTTATCAGTGCGTTGGGTTGCTTCAAGTGAGAGAACAGTGAAAGCAGTATGGGAGAACTACCAAGCTCTGCAGGTACACTTTACAAGTGCTGCTGCTGATACCAGCAGGGACTCAAGAGAGAGAGCAAAATACAAAGGACTCAATGATGTTCTCACTACTGTTTCTTTTGTGGTCAATCTTGGCATCATGTATGATGCTCTCACAGAACTCAGTGACCTCTCAAGAATGCTCCAGAGACGGGACATGACTTTGGATCAAGCCGACAGGCAGCTGGACCGACAAATCCGGGTGTTTGAGCTTCAATTTTCCATTGAAGCTGAAAAGGAGAAAATCTTCAGAAATGTATGCCTGCATGAAAATCAGAGGGTTATAAAAATCAACCATGGCCAATTTTTCCGTAGCCTGGCTGAAAATGTTAAGTGCAGGATGACTCCAACAACTTCCTCGCATGTCAGTAAAACCTCATCTGAAAAGACAGATAGTCACCTCCTCTCAGACATCAAGGTCCTCCAGTCTGACTCCTGGCCTGCATCTCTAGATATTCAATATGGGGATGCAGCGGTCAGACGTTTATGTCAGAGATTCAGAGTTGGGGAGAGGGAAAGTGTCCTAGGATTTAGGGAGTATAAAGACCTTAAAGCTTCCAAGACACCAGCAGCCCTGAAGCCGCTTCTTACAGCTGTCCACACCATTTCAGTATCAACAAGTGAATGCGAGCGAGCTTTCAGCTCAATGAATGATACTTTGACAGATAAAAGAAACTCTCTCGACATCAAAAGGCTTTCAAATCTGATTTTCCTGAAATGCAACGGACCACCCTTGGATCAGTTTAACGCACAAACATATGTGCAGACATGGCTGGCACTAGGGAGGAGAAGTGCAGCATCCACAAACTGCGAAGCCCAAAGTGAAAGGAAAGTGGAGCCCAAAACGTGCTGGAGCCTTTTCTAGGTAAAATGATTTGTACAGTATTTCTCATTTTTCATTTGGTGTACTGTGATTGTATTTTGCTGAATCTGCTTTTGTATATTTTTCAGGGGTAAAGAAATGAACCATCTTCAAGACTCAAGATTATGTTCTACTGTTCTATGGTTATTATGTTTGGGTTGCTTCAAGTGAGAGAACAGTGAAAGTAGTATGGGAGAACTACCAAGCTCTGCAGGTACACTTTACTTCTTCTGTCTTCTGTCAGCTCTCAGCGAAGGCGGTCGCACTTTTCTCCTCTCCTGCCCTTATCTTCCCTGCTTAGCTTCTTGTGTCCTTGTCTTGTCTGTCTTGTCTGAGTTTCTTACTTCCCTGGAACACTCTCTCACAGTCTGTGTCTAAAACCTAAAGAGAATTATGGATTTGATCAACTGGTCTCTGAATGCTATTGACACCCTCTTCTCAACGAGAAGTTTGGGCTCGGGAGAGCCTGAGTGCCCTGGAGGGACTTTCCCTGCTGGATACACGATGGACGGGTGGCAGAAATGGAGGATCGTGTGCCTGGCGGGACTGTCGATCGAGGACGCTGAAGATATCTACCTATTCGGAACCATGATAACAGGGTTCTTGCTGATCGGAGCTGGCTTGGCCCTGGCTTATCGGAGAATTAAGACAGCGGAACCGGCTGCTCAAACCCCCACAAAGCTGCCTGCTGAGATTGGATTGACTGGACGAGACGCGGCTTCTCAGAAAAGGCTCACAGACGGGGACATGGTCAAGAGCTTGGAGGCTATTGCGGCTGCAGTGAATACTCAGAATAACATCTCTGAGCGGATACTGGGATACATCAGGGAAGAATCAGCTCAAATCAACAACTATGGGCGAAAGCTGGAAAACATCACGGATCAGTTGGCTGCGGTCGCGAGGTCTCAGAATCTGCTCTGTGAGCAAAAGATTGACAAGACCACGGAATTGAAGGTAAACAACATCATGGAGAAACTGACGGCTATCCAACGGGAGATGGAGAGATCAGTGTCGGAGTGCTAATACAAAAACAGCTCGAAATTCTCATGAGTTGTTGGAAAGAAATCGCCATCTTAATGCGGCTACCCCTCCGGCGCCAGCTGCGGGCTCAAGGCTGGAGCCGATCAAAACAATCCCAGATAACGAGTGTGTTTAGACTGTTCCTCCCTATTCCATGCAAGGCCACCTGAGTTGGCTGGAAGACTGTTTACTTAGCCTGGCAGGGCGAAGGACACTGTCTCAGCTTGACTCTGGACATACACACACAAATACACATACACTGATTTGCACACACTGATCCCCCCTCCCTTTCCAAACGCCTTCGATGCTTGTGCCCTACCGGAGAAGATGGTAGTCGACTGGACCAGCGCAGGCATGCCGCTGTCTACACCGGCTCTCTCTTACCCTTTCCCCACCCTGTGGCTTGTCTTGTGTTTCTATGGTGTATTGATAGTCATGTGCTTTTTGTGCTGAGGTGTTTTTTCTGTTATCAAACTGTTCTCCCACTAGGAGCTCAGTCTGAGTGGAGTTTTTTTTCTCCTCCTCTCTCCTCATGTTACATATTTTCGTTGTTTTTTCTTCCTATCAGCCTACCTTCTGACATGTCTCCCCAATGTGATGTTTGTGTAATGTTGGTCAGAAGGTTCCTTTGTAAGTGCGCATGCGCCATTAGCGTGCTGCCTGCTGTAACCCTAATTTCCCTCGGGATTAATAAAGTATATTGATTGATTGATTGATTGATTGATACAAGTGCTGCTGCTGTTACCAGCAGGGACTCAAGAGAGAGAGCAAAATACAAATTATTATTTTATTAGTTTGTACGTGCTTTGTCTCTAGGGGCCACCGCATATATATATATATATATATATATATATATATATATATATATGTATATATATATATATATATATATATGTATATATATATATATATATATATATATACATATATAAAACCAATTTTTTACATTAGTAATTCCTTTTGTGCATAATTTTATATTGTTGTTAATAATAAATTAATTAAAGCAACAACACAACCTGAAGAGCCGGCTCTTTTTAGTGAGCTGAGCTGAAAGAGCCGGTTCTCTAAAAAGAGCCGGAAATCCCATCACTATTATTGACGTGCAGCGTCCTCTCACTGAATACTATAGAGCTCCCTAAACATTGTTTATTGATGACAACAGATTGCCGCAGAAAAGCCTGTTGTCCGTATATTTATATATTTACGAAATCACATTGTAGTGACGTGTACTGAACAGAATAAATTATATAATGTAAACAACTACCTGAGAAACAGCAGATACAGCAGATAAATTAATTATAGGCCATTACTTTTGTATCGTTTATTGCATTTACGGAGGGAGTGGTGTATGCTGGGTAATGGCACAGCTAGCGACTGGGTGACTTTACTCACCCGCTTCGGATGTTATCTACAGAGCCCCTCTGATGACATGGTCCAAAAAATAAATAAATTGTGCCCACGAAACAGTATTTCGTGGGCACGAAATGGGTGCTATATCGTGTTTACAGGCAACAGCGCCAGGGATGAGTACACCCTGATGGTCTTCTGGATGCCAAGCAAAAGAAATTACTACAGTAAACAGTAAAATAAAAACAATATGAAAAACATGTGGACAGTATTAAATAGTATTGTAAATAAAGGAACTAAGGGATTGGAATATCCAAATAACTTTCAAATAAAAAATACAATGATCAGTGACATGAAACAAATTGCAAATGGTTTTAATGACTTTCCTCTTTATGTTGGTCTAGGCTTGGCTAAAGAAATTGTAACAAATGGACTAAAACTAAAACTTTAAATGTAGCAAAGTCAATGTTTATGAGGGGAGTAGATGAGCCACACCAGTAGTAAGGACGAGTGTAAAATATCACAGCATTACAGTAACAGGAGTTAGTGTTTGGAACACTTTTTCAGATGGCACTAGGAAAAGTACATCATTATAAAAAATGATTATTTGAAAATAATAAATTACATGAATATAGGAAATCATCCTCTCAGTGCCTGAGTTGTCTCATTGTGATCTATTTAAGCTTTGACCTAATTTTTATAGACCAAGGGAAAAGTAACCCAAGCTTAAAGTGTTCATTCAAGTATTTGTCACATAGATATAAAATAAGCTCAGAGATTAATCTGGTTTAACCACAGGATTCTTACTTTATGTAAAAATGTCGTTTGTGGTTGTTTTGGCTTATTAGCTGAAACTGTTTTATGTGAGTATGTTTATGTGTTGTATGTGAGTGTAGACTTGTATATAGTTTGGATCATATAATGTTGAATTCTGAATACTGATATGCAATTAATGACATTTAAAATAAGGGGGTGGTAACAGGAAATATTGCAAACTTCATTCTAGCTTAAACATTGTGTAGACAGCGATATTCATGAAAATGTTTTTTTTTTCATTTTTTTCTTTTCTCTAGTTATTTCAGTTATATATGCAAGTCATATGTCTCTCTCTCACACACATTTCTTAAACTTATGTATTCTTTTTAACAGGATGAGCTGGATGAAACTCAGTTTATTTACAACACCAGTGCAGAATATATACACTGAGGGGGGAAATCCATGGTTCCAAAGGTCCAAGGGGAAACTCATTCTCGTCTTCACGCCCAAACTCCCACACATTCGCACAGCAGGAAGGTCACAGGTCCGGGGAGGAAAACTATCACAAAGGAGAGGGAAATTACTCAGAAATCACAAAACACTTAAGCAAAGATTAATGGGAGCTGAGAGGATCACTAACGTGTCTCGCACAATCATCCAGCGACGAGCCTCAAAAAGTGGACAGCTAATCACGAACAGGTGTGTGGGCCACAGTGAGCGCCGCCCAGGCAGAGAGGAGAGAAGGAATATAAAACACATGTAGCCTTGCAGGGCAGGCTGGGCAGACACGGGGACCATGATAGATCTGTATGGAATGCATGCATTACCTAACACTTTAATTTCAGAGAAGGGTAGATGGTAGACATGCTTAATCTGTAAAAATTTAGCAATATTTTTAATATATTGAGGCCTACAATCTTGATTATTCAAAAAAAATAAAATAAAAAAATCAGAAAATTGTTGCTTGGTAATTTCTAATTATGTAAAACAGCATAAAAAGTGTAGACTATCTGTATGTCATATTTTGGCAAAGTCCTTTTAAAAAGGATAACATGTGATGGCAATATGTTTTTTTTAACAAAACTAATTATCTGTCCTGAATCAGTCTTATTAGGTAATGTTCAAATAATTTGATCATTCCAGTGTTTTCAGTGTGGGAGAAAGTACTCAGGGCCTTCAGGTTACACACTATGAAAGGCAGCAACAAGTTTAATATTCAGAAACCTAAAGTATGTATCAGCAGCAGAATGGAGCTAAAAATAAATGTTTGTTTCAGTTCTATGAAGCTTTGAGTATTTTGGATTAGTAGTACTGCTGTGTTTGTTGCATCATATTGCTGTAATTGTTTATATGCTTTATATATTCTGAGGTAAGTTGATCTATAGTGTTACATCATATTCTATAAGGATGTTATGTGTTTGTATACTTTCTGCCCAGTTTGACCCATTTAGCAGAAGTCAGCCTGTTTAAGGCTCTGATATCTATTCTGTATGACTTAAAGCAGTTATGACATGGTCTGATTTTCTCACCCAATAAAGGAATATTTAATATATCACTCTACTCTTCATTGTATCAGAAACAGTTATCACAGCTCGTACATTTTCCTTTTTACACATATATGTAAGCATTGAGCCAAATGTAATAATGCCAACATATTAGACGAACAATATTTGTCTCTTATGTATAATACATCTATATATACACTGTTAAAAGATACTTGTCTTTGAGTGAAGATTTAAGGTGATAGGAAATATAAATAACTGCAACTTTAATTTTTGACCCAGAGTTCAAGCTCACTGCTGTAATATAGCCTGTAATATCACACACACAATGCTGTATGACACGTTTCTCGCGGTTAGTATCATGATTGCTAGACAACCTGAACAGCGCAATGAAGGCTAGACCGTCCCATTTCACAAGCCTCTCACTTCCGCACTTCCCGTACTTGTAGTATGCACCGTACGTAGTACGCGTAGTGTGCGTACTTAAAGCGTGCATACACTGAATTGGGACACAGCCTTTGAGTACACGGCCCTTGTGGACCGTTAAGGCTGCGTACTTTAAGGCTGCAGAATCTGAATTGGGATACAGCCTAAGGCTGTTCCAATTCTCAGCACCGCTCTTTTCTTTCACTGAGTCCTTAGCAATTCTCCTTCCCACGATGCGGTTTCCATCGAGGCCAAGAAAAAAGAGTTTAGGAAAAGGAGACGGGCGCTAATTTTGAAATTACACCCCACGTGGTTACGTGTGGAGCTGAGTCACGTGACCGCACAGTAACAAATCACAACAGAGGCAGGAAAAGGGGGCGGAGAAAGTGTGTTTGTAGCAGAGAGGAGTCAAGCAGAGAGAGCTGCTTTTTCATGTAACGGGAGTAAAGTAGTGAACTTACAGGAACATATACCACTACCAACGTTTGGATCGATATCTGCATCGATCTGCACACCCTTGTCTCCTGGATCGTAGCTGAGATCAGCGTGAACCACGTGGGTCTCTGCTCCCTGATCTGTTTCCTGTTTGGAAAGACTTCCAGCTTCATCTCGGAGTTTCTCTCGGTTTGTGGGCTCATCTAAAGGTAAGCGCCGAGCTAACTTTAGTGTGGGTTCAGTTTATGTTGAGTTTATCTCTTTTGGGAATAATAGATTGCTTGGTATACAGTGGATTTAGACAGACTGTAGAGCAGGGTAGGCAACCTTTCTGATGACGAGTGCCATTTAAAATTTCCTCAGAAGTTAGTGTGCCACAGGGGCAATTTTAGCCCATTTTTGGTGGTCCAAGCATACAGTACTTGGTTGAGACTTAACATTTTAACAATAAAAGTATAGATAACACCTCCCCCCTCCCAAAATGGTTTGTTCCAGCTCGCCTCTCCCCCACTCTGGCTCTAGTGTCCTCGCTGCTGGAGGGATGGTGGCTGAGACTCAGCGGAGTGGAGGTGTAAGTGCCTGGCGTAAAACAGGACATATTAGCTGCATTTAACCTTCAGTTACTCTTTATATAGTTGGTAGGAGTCAGACCATGTTCTGAAATGTATACAGCCTTTTTAAAATCTAAAACTTAAAATTGTTCGTAGCCTATTTTGTTACCACTGTCCTGTTTGAAATGGATACTAACTAGCTAGCTGACTGAATGCCCATTAACCTTATAACTCCTGTTGTGTGTGTGCGTGTGTGTGTGTCTGTGTGTGTGTGTGTGTGTACAGAGAGACAGCCAGGTTCATAATGGATATTAGGAAGTTGATGTGTTTTTTTTTTGTTTTTGTTTTTTTAAAGGAAAAGGTAAAAGTGTAAAATCAAATGTTCCATCAATCAAGAATAATGTTGGATCAGTGTTTCAATATTTATATCTTTTATTAGATGTACATGTGGTTTGGTTATTTGCCTTTTGGTTAAAAGTACACTGAGAGAAAACTTTTCGTTAGTGATGTTAATAATATTTTTTTTCATATTATTGTAACTTTTCATGTAATTAAATACAATCTATTTGTGTATGATTGTCAGTCCAAAGAGGGAGAGAGGAGAGAGAAAGAACAAGCTCAGGAAGAACCAGGTAAGAAAACAGGCGAAACAGAAACTATTTTTTTTTTCCAAGATTTATTTATTGCTTTTTCCAACAATTTTTTAACCAACAGGAAGAGAGAGTTCAAATAAAATAGAGGAGGAAATTAATAAAAAAAAGAATTAATTGTATAATAATAATGTATATTCTGCGTGTATGAACAGTGTTGGAGAAACACATAGATATAGTTACATATACACTCCCATGTAGATCATTTAGATATTATTGCAAATAAAAATAAAACAAAACACCCCCCCCCCCCCCCCCCCAAAAAAAAAACAAAAAACAAAAAAACAACAGTGTTCCAATAAACAGGTATAACACAGTGAGACAATAGGTTTAAGTACATTATTTCAGGGCTTCGGGCTGAAGTTTAGTCAAATGGTGTCAAGTTAGAGAGGCATCCAACAGGATATTAAACCCTTCTTCAGCTGATGGTTTATTACTATGTCTTCTAATGAGTTTAGAGTGGGCAGTGTTAGGGATTTTTGAGTTTTTAAAATGAAGCTTCGTATTTGAAGAAATGTTTGGTTGGAATGCCAAATTTCTGTGTCAAGCTATTAAAAGATAGTAGGGTGTCCTTATCAAATAGTACTGCAACTTTGCACAGACCTCTGACGGCCCACATTTTAAAACCCAAATCTTTCCAACCTGGTTTAAAGGCCCTATTGCCCCAGATAGGTGAGAATTGGGATAGTGCTGGTGTTTCATTTTTAAACTTGAGTACATCGAACCAGACACGGATGGTATTTTTAACAAAGAGGTTCGATGTATCTTTCATCAGATCTTTATACTTTGCGGAGTACAGGTAAGTGCTGAGCGGTAAGGGGGTAGTGCTTGTCATTTCTAAATTTACCCAGGGTAAGGTTGTCATTGAGAACCAGCATGAGGCCGCAGAAAGTTGGGCAGCCCAGTAGTACCATTTGAGGTTTGGAACACACAGACCTCCCCTGTCACACGGTAGATATAGTAGCGAAAGGCGCAGTCTGGCTCGTCTGTTATTCCATATGAATTTAATGAATATTGTTTTTGCCTTTGTGAAGAAGACATCTGGAGGGCTGAGAGGAATGACTTGGAAGAGATATAGAAATTTTGGGAGAACGTTCATCTTGAGAATATTTACGCGTCCAATCAGAGAGATTGGCAGCCATCTATTGATTAAGTCAACAACAGAGTTGATTGTAGGAGAGTAATTTGCATGTACCAAATTGTTGATTTTTGGAGTGATTTTTATACCTAAATAGGTAAGATTGTCTCTGGCAACTTGAAACATTGTTTGAATAGGTGGTTTAATTCTTTCAGAATGTTTAAAGAAAAGGATGGCTGACTTAGATTCATTAATTTTATAACCGGAGATGTTGCCAAAGGAGTTAATTGTTTTGAGTAGCTGGGGAATTGAGCTCTCTAATTTGGACAGCATTAAGATAATGTCGTCCGCGAATAATCCAATTTTGGACTCAATATTATTTGTTCTAATGCCAGAGATATTTTGATTGCTCCTTATCGCAATAGCCAATGGTTCAATTGCTAGGACGAAGAGAAGAGGCGAAAGGGGGCAGCCTTGGCGTGTACCTCTACCTAGATAGAATGGTCTAGATATGATGTTGTTAGTTCTAACTGAGGCTATAGGTTTATTATATAGTATTTTGTAGTGGTGCAACGGATCACGGTTGATCCGAAATCCGAACCGATCCCACTCCACGGTTCGGTACGCGCGTGATCCGAAGATTCGAAAAAGAAAAAAAAGTATGTTTATGGTGCGCGTGGTCAGTCTATCAAGCGGTAGTTATGGTCAGCGCTAGCGGTCCAAGTGGCGGAGCAGAGGAGTTTGTGGCATTTAAGCAGCCCTTTGCTGCCCAGTCCGACCGGGCTAAAGCTATTACAAAAGCTAATGGGGTGTTTAGCTGTAGACGGGAGGCCGTCGTCTGTTGTGCAAAACAAGGAGTTTAAACTGTGATGAACGTGCTTGAGCCACGCTATGATATCTCGTTGCGCGTCCACTTCAGTGACAAGATCGTATGAGCAGGAGAAGTTTAAAGTTATGGCTGAACTGTCCCAGGCATCTTCTGTTGCTCTAACTACAAATGGGTGGACCTCCAGGGCAACGGAAAGCCACGTGACCGTGACTGCTTGTTATATCACAGCGGAGTGGTAGATACAAAGCCCTGCACTGCCCTATAGATTACATTAGATTAGATGAAACTTTATTCATCCCTCGGGTGGGTTCCTCCAGGAAATTCAGTTTCCAGTAGCACAGCACCAACAGACGTTGCAGAATGTGAGCAGAAATATACCATATTTACACATTTATAAATACAGAGTATACAAAAGGGATAAATAGAATAAATAGGAATAAGAATACAAGGGAACGGCACATTTCAAGTATTGTGAGTCTATTACACCGTTGCATATTAACAAAAACTATTGCACAGTGAAAAGGCACTACAGCTACTTGTTCCCCCCTCCTCTGTCCCCGTTTCCCTTCCAGTGAGAAGTTAAACAGTTTGATGGCGTGTGGGACAAAGGACTTTTTAAGTCTGTTGGTCCTTGACTTTGGGAGAAGCAACCTGTCACTGAACAGACTCCTCTGGTTGTTTATGGCCGTGTGCAGAGGATGCAGAGGCTGTCCAGCATGGTCCATAATGTCCATATGCACCTTCATTTGTTTTTATATAAGTGTGTGGAATTAGTCTTCAGTTGAATGTTTTTTTAATAGACAAAAAATACTTAAATAAGTAAACGGCGAGTAGAATTTTTGTCTTTTTTTTCTATTTTTGCTGATCCGAAAATTGATCCGATCCGTGACTTTAAAACCGTGATCCGATCCGAACCGTGAGAATTTTGATCCGTTGCACCACTAGTATTTTGACCCAAGTCTTAAAGTAACTGCCAAAGCCAAATTGAGACAGTACCTTATAAAGATAGTTATGTTCGACCCTATCGAAAGTTTTTTCTGCATCCAAGGAGAGCAGAGCTTTGTCTGGATGTTCTGAATTTGAGTAGAATACATTCAGTACCCTGCGAATGCCGGCTTTTTACAAAACCATTCTGGTCAGTATCAACGAGGACAGAAAAGGTACTGTTCAAGTCTATTTGCCAGTACTTTACTTATTATCGTAGCGTCAGAGTTTATTAATGAGATTGGTCTATAAGGGTGTGTTCACACCGAACGCAATAGACGCGGGCGAAAATGCCCCTAATTTGACGCGTGCACATTCGCACCTTGACATGTGTCCAAGAAAAATCCATCGCGCCTCAAAATTGCTTCTTTTTACGCGCGTGAACCGGAAATGTGGAAGGAATGTGGGAGGAAGTTGTGGCAGACGGTATTTTTGCTAGATGGCAGCTGTCGAGCTAGAGCGTGAAGAGAGAGTCTCCCTTCTCTATTTACTGTGGAAAGAAGAGCAGCGGCGTTAAGAACGTCCTCGCCGTACCTGGGTCCATCAGGTCCTCCAGAGGCGTGAGCAGTTTGGTGAGTTTCACCACTTGCTCCAGGAGCTGCGCCTAATGACAGCGATATCACCGTCTTTCCCTCGCCCAGTTTGAGGACCTGCTGTCCCGCATCGGTCCCAGAATCACCCGCCCAGACACCAAATACAGGCGCTCAATCCCACCTGCAGAGCGCCTGTCCATCTGCCTGAGGTTAGTAAAAGTGTTTAATACGGTAGTCCTTTATTGATACCTGTGCTAATATATCTTAAACCATCCGTTTATACACTGCTAACATGGATGTGGTATGCTAACAGTGAATGCTGTCGGTGTTTACTGATAGCAAACTGTGGTACGGAGACGACTGTTTATAATATTTCTAGTGATACTCGAAAGGTCTCATCAAGTCCCGATTTAATTCGATTTATGCTGTTATCAGTGTTTGCAATGATAGCATGGCTGTGGTGTCTATCAGTGTTGCTCTCGGTGTTTGCTGATATCAAACAGTGGACCACTGTGGGTTAATCTTTGTAGTGATACTCACTACTTTTTTTTTTATTTAGACCTGGTTTATTTGCTTCATTCCTACCTGATTGACATGTCTAGGAATTATGAGTGATTGGCACACTGTAGTCATAAAAGTTGCTACCAATCAAATCATATGTTAAAGTTAAAACAAAACACAACTGACTGTTTAATATTATATCTAATATATGTTATGTAATTACCTTTATAATTACAAAATGTTTTATGTAAGATTTATGTTTTGTAATTTAAATCTGACATTACGAAAGTATTTTGGAATTTGAATAATGTATTTTGTAACTGCAGTACACACAATACTAATTTTGAACAATTCTGTCCAGGTCCCTTGCCACCGGGGACTCCTTCAGGACCATCGCGTTCAGTTTCAGAGTTAATGTGTCCACAGTGTGCCAGACCACCCCCCAGGTAGCGAAGGCCATCTGGAACTGTCTAGTAGACAACTTCATAGCTGTGCCGTCACCTGGAGACTGGCGGTCCATCACAGAGGGATGGAGCGCTGGAACTTCCCTCTCTGCTGTGGAGCTCTGGATGGGAAGCACGTCCAGACAAAGGCACCCCATATATCATATAGGAGACACACACATTGATATACACTAAATATTTATTTCATTTCTTTTTTGTGTGATGCCCGAATTTATGCACCAGCTTGATGTTGTTTAATCAATTATTGCACACTTTTTGTAAATCCAGTAAACGTGTTTTCACTTCTCAAATATCACTGTGTGTGTCTCCTGTATGATATTTAACTGAACTTTTTCATGGTAACAACCAACGATTCATACAGGAAAATACTGGCTATTAACAAGGTTGCCCAAACTTTTGCATCCCACTGTATTAGTATATTTTGTCATTAGTATAATATGAAATAAATTCTACATGTGTCAAGTCGTGTGACAACAATTTGCTGTGTAGTAGAACTAAGACATTAGTCATTATAAAAATTTATTTGAAATAATATTACAATTCTCAAACAGAAAAACATTAAACATAAAATATAAGTATTTACAGAGAGACAGGAATAAAATGGACCCAGCTGCTCTCCACAGCAGGAACAAGGCTGAGGAGGAAATGCTCCATTGGAGACTGGCGTGGCCTCTTCAGGGACACCAGGATGGCCAGCTCCACCACTGATGGACCGTCCTGGGACCCGTCCCTCATCTGCCTCGTAGCTGTCCTCCTCTGTGGGCCTGTAAAACACAAAAACACAGCACAAAAAACAAAGAAATAAGAAGGCTGCTACTAGATTTTCATTTCACCATTGAAAAAAAAATACAGTATATAATCAGATTGGTTGTAGATCTTTAGTAAAGGTGAACACAAGGGAATCCCACAGAGCCAAAAGTTATCAGTGCTTGCTGTACATACCTGTGGGTGCAGCAGCAGGAGCTCAGAGACTGGGAAGCCATGAGAAGCAACAGGGGATGCTCTGCTGCAGAATTCGGTTGGTTCTATCAAGACAATATTAAATGTTAACAGGTTTTAAACAATAATCATACAGAAAGTATACACAGTGGTTCCTCATTTATTGCAGCAGGAGTTCTCAGATAACTAGCCCCTCGCCATGCACTTTATACACTGTTTTTCCCCACACACATGAACATTAGTCACAGTTCTCACAGGCTGATTTGTAGATTGCAAAACGTCAAAGTATTGTTATGCCGTGTTTTGTCTTCATCTGCCTGCCACTTTCAAGCGCCTTTTTCCCTCCCGGTGCAGGTGTGTATTTCCGAATGAGGGTCATAGTTATGGGTGTTTTTGTGCTGTTTTTGCTATTGGACGTGATGGTTATCAAAACCAAACATGATAAATTTGACAAGCTCAGGAGACATGACACGGAGGAGATTTGTCAATCAGGCTGCAGAATACACTGCTGTATGGTGCAATTTAAAAAAAAAAAAAATCAGCGAAAAAGCGAAGCAGTTACGGATGAACAGCGGGACCACTGTGTACTGTTTATTAATAAACAATATAAATCTCTATATGACAACATGCATAAAAACAGAACGGTATTTGTACATCAGTGGGAAAATAGCGGTGGCTTGCTAGCTTTTGCGCCACTTCATCGGGTCAGTCTGAAAATTAAAAAGAAGAATGAATGAACTTACCAGGTTGCCCGATCTCCTCACTTATGTGCCTCCAAGCTAGGTCCTTTTTATTCCTGTCTCGGTAGAAGTAGCAGCTAGCATCATATCGCTCTGGATGATTAGCCACGGCACTGATGAGCCTTTCCTCCATACTGAATGAAGAATGAAGGGCTTTGGCTGGATCTGCCCCTTTGACCTAGGTCAGAGCCACATCACCAGGCTCCTGATTGGTTGTTGCGGCGCGATTTGACGCTGGAGTTCAGATTTTCCAACTCGAGCGGTTGGCGCGATACGCGCGTATGCACAAAATGCAACACAAAATCTGACACGCGTGGTTTTCTTCGCGAGTCAAACGCGCCAGACGCGCGTTTCACGCGTTTTGGCATTTTCGCGATGCAAATCTGCTTCCGAATTTTTGCTGGACGCGCAATCGCGTGTCATCTCGCTTTTCCAGTGACTTTACATGTAAACCTGACGCTCTGGCCGCCTCTATCGCGTTCAGTGTGAGCACACCGTAAGATTCACATTTTGTAGGCGGTTTCCCAGTCTTGGGGAATACCATTATGAGTGCATTACGCAAGGAGGTGGGGAAGCTCTTTTAAATCATAACTTTCCACTAGCATGTCGTATAAAGGGCATATTAATTTGTCTTTAAATATTTTGAAAAGGTCTAGTGGGATTCCATCTGGGCCGGGAGTTTTTCCCGTTTTTAATTTATCAATTGCAGTCGACAGTTCACTCATAGATAACTGAGAGTCTAATTCACATCAAGCTTCTTCAGAGAGTGAAGGGGTGCTTATTGAGTCAAAGAAGGACTCTAGTGACTCTTGGGTCGCATCTCCTGTTGACGTATATAGTTGTGAGTAGAAGAGTTCAAAGAGTTCATTTATTCTGTGAGGATCTGTGGTGTTTTCATCTGGAGTTCTAATTTGATTTATTGTTTGTTCGTTCAGTAGTGTTTTTCTACGCCATGCCAAAAGTTTTCCTGCCTTC
This sequence comes from Pelmatolapia mariae, assembly GCF_036321145.2. Taxonomy (NCBI): domain Eukaryota; kingdom Metazoa; phylum Chordata; class Actinopteri; order Cichliformes; family Cichlidae; genus Pelmatolapia; species Pelmatolapia mariae. The sequence goes on from NC_086229.1 coordinate 69,029,144, forward strand.
TCCCCCTGGTCAGAGTAGGTCTGTCTTAGTCTAAATAGTCCTGCTGAGGCTTTGTCAGTAGTTAATTTATCATATTTTGCTCTTAGTCTTAAAAGTTTTTGTTGTTTTTCTTTAGAGTCATTTAGGTTTATCTCAAGTTCCACTTCTTTTATTTGACCTTCGAGGTCCAACATCTCAGTGTAGTTTTTATTTCATTTGTTTTTGGTATAACTTATCATCTGCCCACGTATAAAAACCTTAAAGGCTTCCGGTATGATGGCGCCTGTGTTTGGCTTTGCCGCTGCCGGCCGTGGTTTCTCTGTGCTGTTTTTTTCGGCCTTTTTGCTTTCGCTTTTTGTTACTAATGTGTTGGGTGGCCTTGTCTATGATCGCCTGACGCTATTATCCATCCGATCCTCTATGATAAGTCAAGATGCCTCATCCTCCTGCGGTATTTTCCATCCTCCGCTGCCGACACCGGTGTCTGGATCTTCGTTAGGTGTCATCAGTGGCGCCTTTCTGTGTCCGCGCAAGTCACGGAGGAGGAGAGGAAAAAGAGCAAAACTCAGACTGTTCTGGAAGCGGGGACTAGCTGTGTCTGGATCTGTGAGACGGCGCTACCTCAGGAGTGTTCATCCAGACTCTCCTGTTGTTTGGCCCTTCATCCCCGCGGTGAGTGGAATTTATGAACGTCGCGGATCCAACTCTCTGTTTCTTCGTCCCCTAAGTCGGGCCGCTTCTGTTAATAATATGTCTTCTACTTCGCTGAGAGTGGCGCTTTTTAACGCTCGATCAATGACTAATACAACGTTCCTGCTGAACGATTTTATTCTTTCCAAGAAACTGGACTTCTTATTTCTAACCGAAACCTGGCAGCGCGATGGTGACTTTTCATCCTTCATCGAACTCTGTCCGAGTGGGTACTCCTTCATCAGCCAGCCTCGGACGTCGGGTCGAGGAGGAGGTGTTGCTGCGGTGTTTGGAAGCCGGTTTTACTGTCGCGCAGTGTTGGTCGGACATTTTTCATCCTTTGAACTACAGCTGGTTAGAATTGGAAATAAAGATCCATTTTACTGCGCTGTAGTGTATCGTCCACCTGGCCTAAACAGTATGTTTTTAAAGGAGTTCAGTGACTTTTTATCCTCGTCTTTGAAGCTGTCCAGACTGGTTATAGTCGGGGATTTTAATATACACGTTGATGATGACTCTGACCTCTTTGCCAGAGGTTTCCTTAGCATCATGGATTCTTTTCATTTTACTCAGCATGTGTCTGGTCCCACACACACACCAAAGGACACACACTGGACCTTGTTTTTACTTTAGGTTTAAACATTGATTTTATTTGTACTGAGGACATTTTTATTTCGGATCATCATTGTATTCTTTTTAATCTATCTTTTCATTTGTCCCTCTCTCCTATTCGACATGTGGTTAGCTCTCGCATCTTAACTTGCTCTACTGCTGTAAAATTTTCTGATGCTTTTAATTTAGTTTTATCTCCTTATAAAGATGTTCATTTTTTAACAAATCTTTTTAATAATCATTGTCTTTCTATTTTAGACAATGTTTGTCCTGTCAAAACTAGACTAGCTCCGGTTTCAAAGTCGTCTCCCTGGATAAATGACAGCATTCGCTTCTTAAAGCATTGCTGCCGTAAGGTTGAGCGTTTGTTGAGGAAAACGCATTTGCATGTCCATCTCCTTCATTTAAAGGACCTTTTAGTCTCTTTTAACACTTCAGTTCGAGATGTGAGGGCGGCCTATTTCTCAGACTTAGTGTCTAAGAGCAGAGGTAACCCTAAGGTGCTATTCGACACCATTAGTGATATTGTTGCTCCTGCTCCACATGCTGTCCCAATTTCATCAAATGAAGATTGTGAAAAATTTCTTTCTTTCTTCGTTGAAAAAGTCAGTAATGTGAGGAACAATATCTCTCCTTCTGTGTCTCTCTTGTCTGCTCCAACTCAAGCTAGGCCTGTAATTTTAGAAAGATTTTTACCTGTGTCCTTACCTGAGCTGGTCAAGTTAGTTAATTCAATGAAAGCATCCTCCTGCTCTCTTGATATTTTACCTGGATCTTTGTTTAAAAATGTCTTTCAGTCTATTGGTCCCTGTGTGCTCACAATTATCTTGTTTCTGGTCAGGTCCCTGTTTATTGTAAGAATGCTGTTATTCATCCACTGTTAAAAAAACCTAAGCTTGATGCTTCTCTTCTCAGTAGCTACAGACCGATTTCAAAATTACCGTTCATTGCTAAGATTTTAGAAAAGGTTGTGGCTAAGCAGCTTATAGCTGTTCTAGATGAATACAGCATTCTGGATAAATTCCAATCTGGCTTTCGTAGAGCTCACTCTACTGAAACTGCACTTCTTAGAGTCTCCAACGACATTTTGATGAGATGTGATGCAGGAGAATGCTCCGTTCTGGTGATATTGGACCTGACCTCTGCCTTTGATACTGTGGACCATCATATTCTGCTAGATAGGCTGAGACACTGGGTGGGTATATCAGGGGCTGCTTTAGACTGGTTTGAATCCTATTTGCATAAACGATCCTTTTCTGTGGCTACCTCTAAGTATAGTTCCTCTTCTACTTTTCTTGCCTATGGTGTGCCACAAGGTTCAGTTTTGGGGCCTTTATTGTTCTTACTGTATTTACTTCCTCTTCAACACTTATTGAGCACTTTTAAGGACATATCGTATCACTGCTATGCAGATGATATTCAGTTATATATCTCCTTTAAGCCCCATGATGTTTCCAAGCTACAGATTTTGCATAAGTGCATAGACTCCGTTAGATGTTGGATGGCTGGAAACTTTCTTCAACTAAATGAGAAGACTGAAGTTCTTGTTTGTGCTCCTAAAAATTTTGTACCTAGTGTTTTGGAAAACTTGGGTCCACTTGCTACATTTGCAAAACCGTCTATCAGGAGCCTTGGTGTTAGTATTGACTCAGCTCTGACTTTGGATGCCCATGTAAAATCTGGTTCGCTCCTGTTTTTATCACTTGAGAAACATCGCTAAGCTGAGTCCCATTGTATCGCGCTCCGAATTAGAAATTGTCATTCATGCATTTGTTTCATCTCGTCTGGACTATTGTAATTCTTTGTTTACTTGTTTATGTAAAGCCTCTTTGGAGCATCTGCAAGTTGTTCAGAATGCTGCTGCAAAGCTTCTGACCAAGTCCTCCAAGTTTTCCCATGTCACACCCCTGCTGATCCAGCTGCACTGGCTCCCTGTTAAATTCAGAATCCAGTTTAAGGTTTTGACCTTGACTTTCAGGGCTCTGCATGGACAAGCACCAACATATATAAGTGAACTTTTACATCCATACATTCCCAGCAGGTCCCTGAGGTCATGTGACCAGGGCTTGCTTGCTGTCCAACACACGAGGCTGAAAACAAAAGGCGACAAAGCTTTTGTAACTGTGGCCCCCAGATTGTGGAACTCTCTCCCTTTGAGCCTGAGATCTGTGGACTCAGTGGTCGCTTTTAAAAAACAGCTAAAAACTCATCTTTTTAAACTTGCTTTTGGTTGATTTTTATTTTTAGGTTTTAGCTTCTGTGAAGCACTTTGTGATTTTTATCTTGAAAGGTGCTATATAAATAAAGTTTTACTTACTTACTTACTTTACTTCCCATCTAACTGAGGCTGTAGTTTCGGATTTATTAAAGTAAAAATAGTCATCAATTTTTTCGCCTACATATTCCAAGAATTTTTGATTATGCACCCAGTGTGGTTTTAAACGCCAAATAGGATTATGTCTAAAAGCTGTTGTAACTGAAAAGTTAAGCGTGATAATGATGATAAGCACACTTTTATATGAACAGCTATTAATTCTGGGGATAAGAGAGTTTGAAATAAGAAAATAATCTATGCGACTGCGGCTATTTTGACTGGCTGAATGACAGGAGTATTCTCTCCCTGTTGGATTTTCTAATCTCCATATATCTCTAAGATTCAATTCAGACATAAAGTGTTGTATAGCTTGTCTAGATTTTGGATGGGAAGAGTCTAAACCTGATGATCTATCAAGCTTAGGCTCTAGGGTACAGTTATAGGGTGGGTGATATTGTTTAATTCTATCCATTACTCTTTTCAGTTTAATACATTTCCTAAGGCCTCTGACATTCCAGGAAATTAGTTCGACATTTGAATAACTACTCATACAGTTTGTGCCCTTAGTAACCTGAACCTGACTACATCTCGTCTCCCCTGTCGAAACTCACAAATTATTATTTCAAGAGCACTGCACTTTAAAGATAAGCTCTTATAAACAAAAGCAAACAAAAAAAAAAAAAAAACAACAACCC